>NC_030417.2:17432146-17454646 GCF_001660625.3 Ictalurus punctatus | reverse complement strand
GAACCGTGGATCCGTTAGAGATTCTGTATGGGGAACCGGGGTCTTTTTTCAGAAACGTTTCAGTGCCTACATCTACAGCCCTACTTTTCATTATGCTGACTGCAAACGGAGGGAAATGGAATAGCAGATTAGAGCACTCTTTTCTTCCTCACGTGGGATGAGTATCTGGAGTTTGACAAACAGTTCTGGGGGAAGAGCGAGGCAAGGAATAGCATTAATGCTCATTAGGCTACGTATCTAGCGTCTCTAGATAGTATTTATTGGGACAAGCTCCATATGTAATGTTTTGTGAGGTTAATGTAAATATGTAGTGTCCCTGTGTAGTGTTTAGTAGTAATCTGTAGTAGGAGCCCCTTGTCATGTCCCTAGAGTTTTAGTGAGCATAATGTACAGTGTGCCCCCTATGTAGTGTTTATTTGTGTATTAGATCTGGATCTCAAGCCTCCTTCACTGACATGCATGCAAGCCACACCCCTTCACTGGGTCTGACAAGCACAGATGACATGTCTCCTTCACTGAGACTGACAGGCATACAGGCAACGCCCCCTTCACTGGGTCTGATAGGCACAGAGGCCATGCCGCCTTCGATGGAATTGACAAGCATGCAAGCCACACCCCTTCACAGGGTCTGACAGGCACAGAGGCCACACCTCCTGCACTAAATCCCACAGAGAAAAACACTGCAAAAGGAAATCTGTTTCCCAAACTTCCCAACAATGAATTCCACATTTTCTCGATTACTGTTATGAAAAATTGTCATATAAATTGTGACAGTTTCAGGGATTTGGTGAGTCTTTACACCTCTGTTGAGTTTATTGCCTGATTTTCTCGTCCTGTGAAGGACATGATGGCCGGAGGTGGCTCTGTGATTTCTGAGTTGTAATGGCCCTCCTGTCGTCCCGCTAAAGAGCAGCAGGGACGCCCTTCCACTTTGTCCTTGACGACATGGCAATCAGACCTGCTGCTGTGTTATTGAGTCTCTCTCACACACGCACGCACTACTCCTTCCCCCACTAGCACCGAATGATTGGAACCTTGCGGCATTTGTTTCAATGCTGTCCAGAGAAAAGCCGTTGAGGGTCAGCGGGCCATCGCAGGCGCTGTGTTTCTGTTTCAGAAACAGCATCCTGTGAAAAATTTACCAAGTGCGATTTTCACTGCTTTTTACTTTTCGGTCTTTCATGATTTGGACATTTGACATGTGTACAAGTGCCAGTCCGCATGTAGCTCTTGAATAACAGGAAATTAAATGGCTGCTCCAGGAGCTAAAAGAGTGCTCAAGCAGACCAAGCCGTAGCGAAGTAAACAACTGTTCGCAACAAAAGGCTGCGTTTCCCACCACCACGCTTTCTAGTTTTGTCGCTGCCTGCTGAAAAAGTCACGGCTGAGACGGAGAAAAAGAATCGAGCTTTCCATCTCTCGTCTAGCTTTTTTATTTTCACCTCCATTTTAGATTCGCCGTGCGAATCTGAAATCTGAAACGGACGATTAACGTTTGAACGTTCGTCTTCATTTTCTCACTAATTCCCGCTTACATCAGGCCCCTGTGCTTTAATAAGGCACGGATGGCGCTGCTCAATGCCATGCAAGGACAATTATGTGATTGGTTCCACTTTCTGTGCCAAATGTAACAGTTTGGATCCTGACCAAAGGCTTCGTCAGCACCTCACACACACACACACACACACATACTCCAGCAGTAATAATCTCGCCAAGCCGAATTAAACCCTCGGCACCTTTTTAATTCATTCCCGGCAGGACGGCTGTGACTAAACATCTTTATCGTCCGAAAGCGCTACTGATGAACGACTCGCTTCTCTCCTAATGACCCTGACACACGCTGGCGTGTGTTCTTAAAACCCTGTTATTTAGCCGCGCCATGACCTTTGGGCTATAACGTTGGGGTACCAGGTTGGAACTGTTCAGTAAATCAGCTGTCGTGTGTGTGTAGGGATGGATTAATGAGGGGGGTCAGACTGAGACCTGTGGGGGTTGGGTTTTTTTGTTTTTTTTTGGATCCTGTTCCGATTATTAAAAATAATAAATAAATAAAATCACAGTAACCCCAGGAGAGCTCATTAGCCCAGCAGTAACCTTCCTGAGGCCGCTCATGCCCTGGATCCTTATGTCCTCCTGGATGCCGAATAACGAGAGCGAAACCTTGGGAAGAAATAGGAAATTTGCGGTCCATTACACACACATACACACACACACAAAACACACACACAAAACAAACAAGCAATGTGTGCCTTCGAACCATCTCTTCTCCCTTGTTTTAATTTGTTGATTCTCATAATAGCAGCTCATGAGGGTGTTTTTAAACCTACCTGTAGGTCATATAGGAGCTACTTAGATCTAATGGTGTGGTCATAAGCCATAAAAAACGTGTGAGTGTGTGTGCAGCAATGAAAACGGCACCATCAGCACCGGTGTGACAGGATATAGGTTGTGTAAAGCACATTGTTCCAGTCACAGAGACAAGCAGGCAAACAGAGTGAGAGAAAAATGTCTCAGTGTATGTGTTTGCTTGTGCATATACAGTGTGTATGTGTGTGTGTGTGTGTGTGTGTGTGTGTGTGTGTGTCTGTGTGTAGCTAAATCAGCTCAGGCTCACACCTGTAATAACTACATATATTCTATACTGCCTGTAAGGCTTTTATGATTCAGTAATGCTATTTTCTGTTTTGTTTCTCTGTGTGTGTTAGTGGATGGAGGCTGGAGCGAGTGGAGTAAATGGTCAGCATGTGGGGCTGACTGCACCATGTGGAGGAGTAGGGAGTGCACGCAGCCTGCACCGGGTACCGGCGGTAAAGCATGCCAGGGTCTCGACCTCCAGTCACTAAACTGTACGAGCGAACAGTGCCCACAGAGTGAGTACCGAACTAACATACTGCCAAACAATACACACATAGACACAACTTTACACAAATGCAGTGAATCAGTGTGGGGAATTTGCTACTTGAACCAGTACACTATACTGTAGCCATGAGCTATGTTGGTTCAAAACATTGCTAAAATAGTCTTTATCTTAAAAAATAAATAAATAAATAAAAATATTAGAACAAAATATGGGAATGCAACATCAAACAAAACAATACACCAAAAACAAACACAACAGGTTTTATATGTGATTATGTAAAGTGTAGGTGTGAGGTTGTGTTGTGTGTGTGTGTGTGTATCTCCATTCAGTAAGTATGTAATAGATATATGGAAGGCAAGCTGTGGAACAAAAAGTGGGGAATGGAGAGAAAATAAAAATGATATATAGTATTTATAATAAACTACGGGGGGGGGAATGAAGGGAGGAGACATACCGAAGAGAATCAGGTACCGTCCACCATTCGGGGGGTATTAGAGTAGGACAGTAGGGCACCCCCAGCCAGGACACAGCACCCTGATGCACTTCGACGTCTGAGACCAGCATGCATACAATCCCCTTCAAAACCTCTCCCAAGGGGGGCAGTTCACTGGGAGTCAGTGTAGTCAGTGTCTTGCTGTCTGAATCAAGAGAACTGACCCACCACACAGTCTCCTTCAAAACCTCTCCCAAACCCTGTGGAGGGAATCAGTCCACTAGGGAGTCAGGGCAGTCATGGTCCCGCCGTGTACATCAAAGAGAAGGGACCTCTGGCCCAGTCTGCTCAAACTGACCACCTGCGAAAACCCCATGGTGCAATCCGGATCTACAATCACTCAACCATTCAAATATATATATATATATATATATATATATATATATATATATACACACACACATTTTTTTTACATACACACATACATACGTACACACACATATACATATCAAAAAAAGAGAAAAGAAAAATGGGCTGCACTTATATAGTGCTTTTTTCCAAAGTGCTTTACACTGTGTCTCATTCACCCATTCACACACACACACACACCAATTTTAGCAGAGCTGCCATGCAAGAAGCTAACTTGCCATCGGGAGTAACTCAGGGTTCAGTGTCCTGCCCAAGGACACTTCGGCATGTGGAGTCATGCAGGTCAGGAATCGAACCGCCAACCCTACAATTAGTGGACAACCCGCTCTACCAACTGAGCCACAAGCACCCCTGAAAAAAAGGGACTGTAAGTCTGTAGTTTTATAGATATGTGCTTCCAGAATCTAATATTAATAAATAAGTGTAGTAATAGGAAATAACCATTATTATAGCTTAACGATTAGCACCGCCAGAGTTGGGGGTTCGATTCTCGCCGCTGCCGTGTGTGTGGAGTTTGCATGTTCTCCCCGTGCTGCGGGGGTTTCCTCTGGGTACTCCGGTTTCCTCCCCAGTCCAAACACATGCATGGTAGGCTGATTGGCATGTTCAAACTGTATGAATGGGTGTGTGAATGTTTGTGATTGTGCCCTGCGATGAATTGCCACCCTGTCCCGGGTGTACTCGCATGAAGGAGTCGCATGAAGGATGCTCCACATAATCTAAGGCTTATAGACATTTATTTAACGTTCATGGAAGGAGTCTTCAGCGTCAGCACTTTGTAACAGTCAATATAGGAAACTCCATTTTTTTGTCCTATTAACTTCAGGAAAAAAGTAAAGGAATTAATGTTTATAGC
This sequence comes from Ictalurus punctatus, assembly GCF_001660625.3. NCBI lineage: Eukaryota > Metazoa > Chordata > Actinopteri > Siluriformes > Ictaluridae > Ictalurus > Ictalurus punctatus. The sequence goes on along the minus strand of NC_030417.2, from coordinate 17,450,068 downwards.
TGCTGTAACTTTTCATGTGATGTAACTATAAACAGATTTAAAAAAAGTATATCGTATTTCTTTGAATAAAAAAAAATCACTGTTGCCAGATAACAGGAAAAATACATTTCAGGATGTGGGAGGTAATGGTAAGTTCGCTTCGTGTCATGACGCATCAAATCACCCCAGCTTGATTATTTTCTTGTAACTGAACACCCCACACATGGTTTATCCCTTACAAATAGTGTTAGTAAGCAAAACACGCAGACTGAATGAGGTTAAAACGGTGTGATGCAGTGAATCAGTGTGTGGGATTTGCTACTTTATCCAGTGCATTCTAGCTGTGATTTATGTTCCATAGGATCATTGATAAAACATCATTGTTCTTTATTTTGCCATAATATGATGTTACTCTGTGCCAAGACCAGACTCAGGTAGGAGGTGTGGCCCAAAGTTTAAAAGTGCAACGTATATCGTTCGATAAATAATATCCTGCTGTATATACATAGGTTTACATTAATGCACTCGTTCTAATACGTTATCATTTCTATAGTATGTTACTAAGCCAAACAACGTCCTGTGGATTGGAAATGGGATTATTTATACATGCAGACTGAATGAGGTTAAAATGACGCCGTGGTTTATTATACGTTATACGTTTATACATATATTTTTTATGTTCTGATAAAGTAAAAACGATAGACCGTGAAACTTTATATATGTGCTTAGCTCCTTCTCTGTAATCAGTATTAAAAGAAAAAAAATATTTGTAAAGACTTAGTTTTTAGATTTGAGATTATCCAGATAGTATCAAAGTAAAAGAAAAATTGCTCGTTTGCCCTCCATGTCTTATTTACACCCCACCTGTGAGTACACACCAGGAAGCACAGGAAGTTCCAGGTCCAGATATTTTTCTGTGAAATAGAAAGACTTGGTCTGGGTCAGTGGGAAAGAGCATTGCTAATCAGTGAACAAAACATGAGTAATAATTTAGCAAAGCATTAACACAACAAAGTGTAAAATGATGTGCGATGTGTGAATAGATTATTAAGAGTTTTCCTAAACAATTAAAAGTCAAGTTTATGTTTGTGTTTTTTGTTCAGTGTTTTAATGTGAGGTGGTTGTTTTTTTTTCATGATTGATGAAGTCAGCTGTTAATTTTTGGACTCTACTGCAGTGCGAACAAATCTGATTAAATCTGATTGAGTTTCTCATCACATGGTCTTCCCCTCATTTCATCTCATTTCATTTCCTCTTCCTCTATTGACCTTTTTCCATTTTGTCCCTGTTCTTATCTAGTGGCTTTTCCCACTTGCTTTCATTTCTCTGCTATCCTTGTCTCTCTCTGTCCTGTTGTTGTTTACTGTCTGACCTTTTTCCTTCTTCTTCCCTTTTCTGATCCTTTCCCTTTTCCCCAGTTTCCTATTCCGCTTTCCTGTTCCTCTCCTGATCTCACATATTCCTTTCTTTTTCCTTCTATGTCCACTGCCTCAACTGTGCCTTCCTTTTTTTAAATGTATTTTTGTTTTAGATGTTTTTTTTTTCCTTTTTTATTTTTCTTCCAATTGTTCTCCTGACATCCCGTCTTTTGTTTTCTTCTCCCCTTTTTCATTGATCCTTTTCCTCATGCTCTGCATTCTCTGTTCCTTGTTCTCTCCTTTTGAAGGGAAATGAGTGTTTTCTTGGTCTTTCTTCTCATCTTCCTCATCTTCCTTTTTTGTTCTTTATTTTTTTTATATTCTTTTCTTTTTCTTTTTCTCTTTTCTCCTGACCTCTCCTCTTGTGCTATCATTTTCTCCCCTGTTTTCTTTTAATCTTTTCTTCTCTTTTCCATTTTACTTCCTCTCATTTTCTTTTCCTCCTCACAATTTTCTTTATATATATATATATATATATATATATATATATATATATATATATATATATATATATATATATATATATATCCTTCTCTTCTCCTCTTTTTTCTCCTGACCTCTCCTTTTTTCTTTTCTTATCTTTCCTTTCCTGATCTCTCGTCTTCTCCTTTCCTGCCCTCATTCTATCTTTTATCCCATTGTCTCCATTTCCTCTTCTCTCCTTAACTTTCTTAACCTCTTACATTTTCTTCTCTTGGCCTCTGTCATTTTCCTTTCCTTTCCTTTCCTTTTCATTTTCTTCTATTTCTTTCTGACCTCTAGTCTTCTGCATGTTTTTTCTTTCTTTTCTTATACTTCACTTTTTCCCCTCTTCTTTACTTTTTCTCTTCCACTTCCTCACCTTTCTCACCTCCTTTGTTCATGCTTGCATCCATTTCCTCTGCTTTTCCATCTCCCCAATCCTTTTGTTTTCCTCTTTCTCTCCATTTTAAAGAACTTGCTTTAAAAACCGAATTGTGGGTGCACAGACTCGTGTTCCCTCCAGTGCTTTAGTTTGTCAGCAGGTCATGGCTGAAAACACGCTTCAATTATTCATTGCGTACAGAATTTTGCATAAAATAATGGCCTACTTTTTTGCATGCTTAACCACACTGCCACTTTATCCAAACTTGTAAACACACGGTGCTGAACTCTGTACTGTCCCTTCTAAGTGGTTGTGAACACACCCAGCCAAACTTCATACATAAAAAAAGTGTTTGAAAGAGTGCCCTACTCCAAAATCCCTACTCCTTATTATAAGTAGGGGACTTTGTTTGGAAACTAACTTAGTGCAGTGCATGAGTTTATTGGATATAAAATACAGCCATTGGTTTTCACTCACAATGCTGACAATCAGAGGTAAACAGTACTACTTCCCGTTTTGACAGAGCGAGCTAGTCCGTCCACATGGTAGTGTCTCTGGATGACCAGGACAGTGTCTTGAACAGACAAACAGTGAAAGAAGTAAAAAGAGAGGTAGCATAGACACTGTTTCATGGATGAATGGAGGAGTGATGAGAGGTTTCTGTTTTTCCCAAAGTAGAGTTCATGCTTGAAACCTCCACTGTGGTTTGAGGTGATACTGAAAGAATAGAAAGTAGGGCTAGATGTTTTGCATTTCATGCTTGAGGTGCCAGTCAGAAAACTCACAAGCTGCTTTTCTACCAACATGGTGCTTTATTGAGCGTATAATCTCGAACCTTTCTTCTGATTTTTTTCCTCCAAAACAGATTAGTACCTTTCCAGAACCAGAAGTAGTAATGTAAGGAGCTTGGGTGGAGCTTATATTGTCAACAACACAGCAAGTCAAGTTTGGTACAAAACCAACATTAACCAAATAGAGAAAGGGATGAACAGTGAAGAAGGTTTTGAATTGACATTTTTTGAAAAATAAGACAAATCAAGATCAGAACACTGAATGAGTGATCTGTGGGGCAAAAAAAACATTTTACTATCAGTTACAGTGACGTTAATGAAAGCATCACTAACACTAGCATTCAAGCCACACCCCCTTCACTGGGTCTGAAAGGCACAGAGGCCACGCCTCCTGCAATACAACCCACAGAGAAAAACACTGCAAAAGGAAATCTGTTTCCCAAACTTCCCAACAATAAATTCCACATTTTCTCGATTACTGTTATGAAAAATTGTCATATAAATTGTGACAGTTTCAGGGATTTGGTGAGTCTTTACACCTCTGTTGAGTTTATTGCCTGATTTTCTCGTCCCGTGAAGGACGTGATGGCCGGAGGTGGCTCTGTGATTTCTGAAGCTACATCACTAACACTAGCAAAACGTCCTCTTTTAAACGCCTACAGTACATGGTATGAATAAATTAAAAGCATTGTTGTGTGCTGGTTGTTGTGTATGACACCGACTTGGGTTCTCAAAGCCAGAGATAAACCACAAAGCACAAGTCATGTACACAAAAGACATTATGCAGACCAGAAATGCTGAGAACTTTGACAACTTGGTGTAGGAGTTCTTTACAGCTCCTGCTTTGCACAAGATAAAGTCCAAATAAAGACTCTTTGGTAGCAGTTTTTGAATTTCTCTGAATTTGTAGGAAGTTAACTATGAGCTTCAGGTGTGGTCTTTCTCCCAAACCTCAGTTATTGTATAACTCCATTTCCAATGCTTACAGATCTAAGCTGGTACATACAGCATTTTATATTGACCATATTTGAGTTCTCGTGTATGTAAAATCCATAATTTTGCTCACGAGACCAAAGTTTCATTCGAAACAACATCCTCAACTACATATGTGTAACTGAAAAAATCTCTGAGGCAAGAACTCTGAGAACTTGGGCTGTTGGGAGTTTTGGGTAGTTTCTACTTTGCGCTAAATAGCCAGACCCCTCACTAACAACTCTTGATTGATATCAAGAGTCAGGATTTTTTGAATAGTACAGAGGAGACGAGGATGTGATGGTACAGAAACTTTGTCACTAGTGGAGAACGAGTAAGATGGGAATTCACAAGTTAACTAGGAAGGAGATGGAGCTTCAAGCATGGTCTTTCTCTCAAACGTCAGTTTGACATAACTCATGCATGATCTTGAATGCCTTTGTCAGACTGGTTGAGACAGTATCCATTCTGAATGTAACAATTTACATTCAGTAATTAGGATCACTTTTACACCTGAGATAGCAGAGAGCTAAAGGGCACAACATTGGTGGATCTTCCAATCACTTAACTTAAAACCTTAACCAGTGAACCACCACTGCGCTGTAATTATTCATTGACTTCCAGGAACACTACAGTTCTGTGAAGGTAAGAATATTCATCAGCATGCAAGAATGTTAGCGTATGCTAAACGAGTTACGCTACAGTAGATGCTCACTAATTCCCTGGATGAGCAATAGCCCAGCCCTAGTGTTTTTGAAGGGAAAAAAAAATAAAACAGGCTACAGGAATTGAAACTCCAGGACTACATGAATTTAAATCTCCTCTGCTCAAACTCCCTGGTGCTAAATCAGTGTAACCCATAACGCAATCTCATCTTACAGTCAGCCGAGCATGGAGGCTTAGTGAACACCTATTTTCATTTTGTTTTCGTCTGCTGCAGTTGCTGAAGATTGTACACACACACACAACCCTGTTTAAATCACATCACACCATCACACACTTGCAAAGAATAGAGCATCGACTGCTGGATTGAGACAATCGCTCAGTGGTGATGCGGTGTCCAAGGGCATTAGGCTGAGAGCGTACGTTAGGCATGTATCGCCATGCTATTGTTATTTTAACTCGTGTCAGATATCCCTAGAATCACAGATCTATAGAGATAGATTTCTAAATAGGTTTAGGTAAAGAATAAAGCATTTAGGGGCATGCTTTTATTGGAAAATAATCAGTGATGCAATGCAGATTTCCCATCCTGATGTTTTCCTATAACAGTATGTCCCAAAGTGTTGTATTCCTCTTATACCAGAGCAATATTGCAGCAATTACATTTGTATTTATTTCTTAAAGAAAGACACATTCTTTCTATTCTAGTTACATTTAATGTTTGGAATGTCTCCGAAACTTACGTTATAGCAGCTCGAAATGGTCCTTCCCTCAGTAAGTTGTCTTTTTTTCTCTCTCTCTTGATGTAAATAAGACAAAGCAACACAGCTTTTCAGCTTTTCTTCTGTCTGTTACATAGTGCTGATGCTGGAAACTCCTCCAAAAAACTCGACATAAATATCTCCTCTCAGGAAACATCATTGTATCAAAGATTATACGTATTTGTTTTGTTTTTAAAATCTGGGACCTATCAGAATTGGGAATGCTGTTAAGGACTATATACACTATACAATATACGTTTGTACTTTTTTATTTCTTCAGCAAAGCAGAATGGCAGGACAGCCACCTTGTAATTATCGTCGCAATCTGTTCCCCATCAATGATTGTCCATAGACAATACGTCTGTGATATATCGCAATAAGCAGAAATCTCGATTCCTCTGGCCTCTCTGCACCACAGCTCCTATTTTTTGGCTATAATTAGCTGCTCCGGGAAACTTTCCGGCAAATAAAGACTGTGGACTCAGCCTGCTCCCAGAGCTCCAAACCTCAAGTGAAGAGAGTGTGAGAGAGAGTGCGAGCATTCAGCCCAAGAGGATTTGTCATGGGCCAGTTCCTGCTGTATTCTAGAATAAAAATAAACTAGAATGCCAGCACGATCTGAAGGCTGCAGCATTAGTCTTCTTCCTCGGAAGGAGCTTGGGGCATGGAAGTAGGCTTGATTGTTTGCTCAAAGCCTTGTTGTGGAGATGCTTTGCGTCAGAGCAGCAGTGTCTGCATTTCCCAAGCAGGCAGTATGTGTGTGCTTAGCGTTTCTGTCGAGCAGCAGGAATCTTTGGTGCCAACACAACATCCTGCTTTTAAACCGCTGTGCTGCACGTGAGGCTAATTAATGGGTTGGCTGATGGCCAAGCAGCGAAATCAAGGCCAGGTGTTGGAGGGCATTAGGCAGGTGATTGGGGGGGAAGTGAGTTGAATGAGGTAGCCCTTCATTACCGCCCTCATTTATACAACAGCGCTAATGAAGACAGTACATGCACCCTTTTCTGGTGGTCTAGCAGTAATTGTGTATTTGAAATAGCACATTAACCTTTTAACCTGCTCTTTTTTCTGCCTCATAAGCAAAAGAGCTTCATGGCGATTTCAGCAGGTGGATGTTTAAGTGATTTGCTTGTCCGGAATGGATCCATTAGCTTTCTTCCAGCCTATATTTCAGACCATATGAGAGATTGCATTATGCAGACCCACCACGGTGGTCACACGTTCCCGTTGAAGATTTTAATAGCCATATTTCCACGAACGGAAGAGTCCACCATTATTCATCTTGACACGAAAGACCACTGCTAGCCTCAGGGATGAAAAATCTCTACCTCCCCATGACGAATGTTCTTCGATAACGCCTGAGGTATCCGCTGGTTCATATTTATCAGAGAGAAAGACTCTACAAAAGGTCCTCACCGTGATAACTCTCAAGTAGAGGAGCTTATGACCCCATTGCAGTCTGACTCTAGTTTGGACCACCATCTTTCAGCGTGATACCACGAATAAAAACAAAATCTTACAAAGTCCTAGGGAGTATGTGAGTATGTGCTAATGCTCTGTCACTGTGAGTGAAGGTATTTTCCCCAGTAGTGATGGAGAAGGAAAATGGCCTCTATGTGAGATCTGTGAGAAAGTTTTTCCTAGATCAGGGTACCTTGCTGTCTCTCTTTTTCTCTCCTTGCCCTCTTAAGTGTGAGAAACCCAAGGATGGTTCTGGCTGCTTTTTAGCTTCCTGTCACATGCTTACTCCTTCTTACTAGACTTGCTTCCTGGAGGTTGATATAAATATCCGCTATAAATTGCTGAAATGGAAAGCAGAAGTTTAGTTTTTTACCTAGTAGCTGTTGGATAATAAAGTCTTCTTGGTGGCTTCCAGAAACTGTAGTATTCACAATGCAGAGGAATCAAGTAGGGGATTATTAGAGATGTCAGATGTTGTTGTCAGATGTCAAAGGGAGAGATACAAGTCCTCAGAGTAGGAGGAATCTTAGAGAGGTGATAAGACCATGAAATTGAGGAAATGAGGAAGGTTCTGTACTGTGATAAGAAAGTGTGCTGTTGATATCAGAAATTAATGAACAAGCTGAAGGTGATACTATGATGATTAGGTGTGAAGCTGGTATAGCACAACCGTATGACAGTAATGGTCCAGTAGATAATGCATTGAGCTACTGATTGGAAGGTTGTGGAGTTCAAATCCCATCATTGCTAAGCTGTCACTGTTAGGCCCTTAAGCAAGACCCTTATACCTAGTTGTATCCTGAGTCAAATGTTAGTCGCTTTGTATAACAGCGTCATCCAAATTAGTAAAAATGTGAGGAGGAAATGGAAACACGGTGGGTTACCCTGTCTAGGGAATTTTCCCTTCAAAATTGCATCCCTTGGCTTGTCTATTGTGTCTTAAATCAGTGTAGACTGCAAAGTTGCTGTATTGCAAAAAGTGCTTTAAGAATAAAACATTATTCCATTTTTATTCTATAATGTGAGGCTGAGGCTGAAGTCAGGGGCACTGTTGAGTAATGTTTAAACACCTTCTTTTGTTCACTGGAATCCCCCATCACCACAGATAGCAGATGCAAATACTTTCACAGAACTTAATGGATTCTTACCGAGGGGAAAAATAATGTCTCATTGGCTATCCGCTTCTTTGATCCGGCCAAGTTTCTCAGGTCTGAACAGTGTGCTGCCGAGAAAAAAAAAAAACATTTACTTGCAGGAAAGGTATAATGATATCGACAATGAAGCACAGCAGTAGATGTGGTGGAAAGGGATGCTATTACTGAGACATAAATTTTAGACCACACATAGCATTTTTGTTCTACTCTGGTTTACTGGAGTATATTGGTTAGTGGTTCATGCCAAAATTAGTATGTAAGAGTATATCTCATAATGGCAAAATTAGGTGGGGGTGTTTCTCTAACTGTATAAGAAAAGATGTTGGTAGAAACTGAAATGAGTAAGATCCTTGTTAGTGTCAACAGGGATATTAAAATATATAATACTGGATTCTGTCTTCATTTGAGTCTTGTGAGCCAGTTTGGATTCTTTGGATCTAGATAATGGGAGATAACGTGCATCAACCACCGACATGATTGGTGCTATATTCTTGAAAACCTATAGTAATGGATAAGTTCAGCTTTCCTTGATAGTTTCTCGGATTATCAGAACTTTATCCTGGCCAGGGTCCAATTGGGGCATGAGGTGGGAATACACCTTGGATGGGATCACCAGTCTATTGCAGGGCACCCGTTCACACCTAGGGGAAATTTAGAGTAGCCAGCCCACATATAGGTATGTTTTGGGAGGTGGGAGGAAAGTCGGGGGCCTTTCTAGTACTGTAGACAGTAACCTGAGCACAGGATCAATCAGGGGACTTTGGAGATGTGGGGCAGCAACAGTAAGTGCTGCCACTAGTATGTGAGTGTGTGTGTGTGAATGGGTGAATGAGTAACAGTGTAAAGTACTTTGTAGAACCACTAAGATTAAAGGACACTATATAAGTGCAGACCGTTTACCATTTGCAATATCAGGGTGGAGAAACAATAACTGTTTTACAATTGAGAACGTTTCCAATCGGATTTGGAAATATTTCCCAGAGATATGCATTGTATCTCAAAGCATAGTAAAATGGACAGCTGTGGGATCTTGGTTCATGAGAATTTTATCTAAGAAATGAAAGCAATAAAGCATTTCTCTTTGTTGGGTTAGAAAAGCAGCTGTAAAAAAAAAAGTAAACAAGTGTGTATTTTGTTCATGACTAATGGCTATGCTTCCTCAGCCTTGGGGAAATTCTTGGGAGTGCTGCTGTGTTCACAAATGCTATCGTCTGATGTACCAAAGCTGTCTCCAGAAGATAAAACCGCTTTAGATCTTTCTATAACCATACAAGAACTTAAGTCTGCTGCTTTTCAAATGGCAGTGGGCTGTCCCCCAGGGGTAGATGGGCTTCCTATTGAGTTTTATACAATGTTCTGGTAGACTTGATTTTAATGTGCAAGTGTGCAGTGTGAGTGTTGAAGACTAGTATTGATTCTGCCTCTGCAAAAGAGAGATTGGTGTGATTTAAAGAACTGGTGACCCATTACTCTTGTTGGTACACTTTATAATTCTTTTCAAAGACTGTTCCTAACAGACATGAAATATAAATTTCTGCCCATTATGCACATTGATCAGGCTTGACAGTCAATTCTGCTCAATCTGTTTCTGTGTAGACACATCATAGAACTTTCCAAAACGTCAAATATGAACTTTGGACGTAGCTTGGTGTGAAGAACGAGCCATTGATTCTGTTCACGATGGGCATCTCTTTGATGCCTTGATGGCATTTGGGTTTTGTACGAATTTCTTTAAGTAAGAAATAAAACATGATGGGGCATGCTTTATAAAAAGATAGTCAGCGACAGGGTGGAATGATGCCTCAACGTGAAACTGTTACCACCCAAGAGATTTTTTTTTTTTTTATTGGGTGATTTATTGCTTACTTAATCAACACTTTCTGACCAATGAGAATCAAGAATTCAACAGTGGTACAAGATATATGGGGCTCATATTTTATTAAGCACGAATGTAGTGTTTCCCAGTTGAGCTATATACTTCGCCCATAGATTTTACTACTTTCACTACATGGGATAGTGAAGCGAGCGAGTGTTTGAGGGGAAATTGGGCCAATTAATCTCTAGCCTACTGTCAGCTTATACAGATCCTTTTACACTGGTAGTTCAGGATAGGTAGTATGTGTGACCAGTGTGGTATTGTCTACTTTCCTGTTCAAGATGAATTTGTTGGAAAACTGCTAGGGCTTGGGGGAACTGTAATCCCATACAGGGCTTTTATTCGGTGCAGGACGTATACCTTTTCTCAAAGGAGATGATGTAGGAGAGCAAGGAAGATAACCCACTACAATCAGTAGCGATGAACTTTGCGGAATCGATGTGCCTCGTAAGTCTCTTGCAAAAGAAGCATGTATTTAGTTTATGAGAAATACCATTGACGGGGAAACTTGTGTTCCGGTCATAACAATCATATTTTGGGCTTTTGCAGACATAACGTTCACATGTTTGGCCTCTGGAAACATTACATGCACATGGTTTGTTGCTGCACATCGTAGATTCGGAGAATATGCTAAAATTTCAGAATATATTTATATTGCATGATTTGCAGCTAGTGGCTATTGTAGTGCCATTGAGACCAAAGACAGTTAACCAAGTTCTGTCCAAAATGATTGATGGAAATCTTAAAGTGTGAGCGCTGTTACAATCCTCGATTAAAAGCCACCAATATGTGGGGATTTAAACAAATTGTGCTAATGGACAGAACAAGTCCTTTACTGTATAATCTAACATGGAGTCTGGTATGCCCAGTCTGGTAAAGAATTCAGGTTTAGTAGGTCAATGATTTGATGCGTTTTCAGTTTATGTGGTGTGCCGCAGAGGTGTTATTTTTGAGTGTTGCATGGTGTTTAGAGGTAGAAGTGATGGGAGTTTTAAAACTGTAAGCTGATGCAAGATGCACTGAAGGGAACTTAGAAGGGAAAGTCTCTGCACTCTTTCTTTCTCTCTCTCTCTCTCTCTCTCTCTCGCACTCAAGTGTGAGTCACTCGGCCGGCTGATCTACCTACAGACACCTGTCTCACTGCAGGGCCTAGGTCTCCATTATGCTACAGTCACTGACTGGTGTGGAGATTAGAGCAAGAAGGAGAAACAGCCCAAGTAAGGAGAGTAATATCAGTTCCTACTTGAGCGGAAAATAAATTTTTGTGTAACCTAGAAAGGATAAGAGCAAAAGAGGAGACGAGCAGCTCTGCTGAATTAGGTAGAATCTATCCAATTATAAAACCTGATTAGCTCTGTCAATTAAAGCGTGATGGACATCCTTTCAATTATCGCCCAGCGCGCAAAAAATCGATGAGCCGAGTCTATAGTTAGCCTCTGGGCTCCACATGAACCCTGCTGGCTCTGATAAAAACTTGGTCTGCTGATGCTCCGATAAGCTCAAGGAGCTCTCGTTCTGAACAAAGAGTAACTAGGGGAGAAAGAGAGAGAGAGAGAGGGAGAGAGAGTGCCAGGACACAGGTATCTGACGCATGGTCCGCTTTGGGAGGATGGTTATTGAACACAAAGGTACGTCCTGATTTCACCTGATTTCAGGAAGGAACAGGAAGTGACCCTGAGCCTGGTTTGAACTGCTAGTACCATTGATGCTAATTCTACCAAGAGTTTTCTGTCCCTGTCAAAAGCGATGATGCTTTCATGTGCGAGTCACACACGAAATCAGCTCCAAACCTCGCTGCTGTGTGTGCAGGCTCGCAGCAGGGCACCGGGTTTTATTTCAGCTTATCCTTCCCCGACACCTGTAGTTTCTCTCTCTGTTTATGCCTTCATCATCACTCTCTCGCTCCCTATCTCTCTCTCACACACTCTGCTGCAGGTAGAGATCCAGTTGCAGCTCGGTCTCTTGTGGAGTCCACGTGCGAGAGACACACTTCCTGCAGGATGTATAGGTTCACATAGGTTTGTTTTATCCTTCCTCAGAACCTGCACTTGTTTATTAATCATATTCTATTTCTTCCTGTCCGTTTCTCACACAAATGCACCTTCTGAAAGAGAGCAAGAGAGAGAGAGAGAGATCAAGTTTCAGCAGTGTCAGATGTGAAAGACACACTCGCACGTAACGCCGCGAGTTTTCCATGAGATCCTTTCGTATTTCTTCCACTGTACACTTTGACTCGTTTATTAAGGGTGCAATTAACAACTAGAATGCTGGCGTTCAGATCTGCAATTGGCAGCTCTCTTAATTGTGGTGGAGATGCTGCTGCTGCTGCTGCTGCTGTTGTTGTTGTTGTTGTTGTTGTTTAGTGGAGATGTTGGGTGAGTTTCGACTGAATCATTTCCTTTGACAACTTTACTGTTGTCGAATCAAAACAAACAAAGCTGTGTGTCTGTGGATTTCTCAAACAATACTGTGTTCACTGCGACACCAGAGAGAAGTCACACACACACACACACACACACACACACACACACACGCACACACACACAAACACTTGTTTGTTTAACCTTCCTTCTGGGGACCGCCTACCTTTTATAAACCTAACCCTAACCTTAATCACAGTACCCACACGTAAACCTAAAAAGATGTAAGAATATAAATATAAAATAGAAACTATTGAAAAAAAGAAAGAAGGAGACCTTCTTTTGGGGACCAGCTAAATGTCCCCACAAGGTCAAAACTCTCAGATCCTTATGGGGACATGATTCTCCATCAAGAAATAAAAACATGAAAACACACGCAGAGATATACACACACACACACACATGCAGATACAAACATGCACACACACATATACAGATACACAACAATAAAGACACATATACAGATACACAGATTAACAGAGAGAAAGATACCCACAGATACAGACACACAAACACGCAGTCACACAAAGATACAGATACACACATGCACACAAAGACATATATAGAAACAGACAGGCACACACACACACACACACACACACACACACACACACACACACACACACACACACACACACACATAATATAGTGTATGTAATGTCATTAAAATGGCTTGTGTTACAAAACTGATTAAAATGTTTTACAGGTCTTCAAGGTTTTATATCCTCAGTTATCCTTCATCCAGAGTTTGGTATCTAATTTCATTTAATTGGAATAGTGGGATTGAGGAAGTGTGTGGTGTCGGGAAAAACGACTCATAGTCTCTGAGCACGATCCTGAACCGCTGACACATCCTATAAGATAAACACACACATTGTCACACACACACACACACACACACACACACACATACAAGCCGCAGTGCTACAATGACAGTCGTCACAAAATCCCATTTCACACTGACACCGCTGATTAGGATTGTTTTGGACGTGATTGTCTGAGTCTCAGCACCGCAGGCCACAGACTCCGTGGAGGCAAAAAGGCAGCAGATAAATATGTTTTTATTCTCTCACCCACTCTCCTTCTCTCCTCCTTTTGGGAGTGTGTGTGTCGTTCAATATCACAGCAGTAAAAAATTCGGGAGTGCTGATGTAGCAAGCTGCGAGGCAGACACACGGTACGGTATGGCCGCTCTCCAGAGGAATAAAGCACCGATCCAAACGAAACAGAACGGAGATCGAAAGATTAATGCTCCAAAAAGAACATGCCAATAACGTTGTGCGAATAGGTACAAGAGTTTGTTCTGCGTCCGCGTGTAAGCATCAGTCTCAGTTTCAATCCAGAAATGTGTTCGGAATTCTGATTTATTTGATGCATTTAAATCGTTCGTGTGGCTTGTTTAGGTTCTTTCTCTAATTTTATCACCTTCATTCTCTGACTCCTCCTCAAATCATTCTCTCTCATTACATTTCACCTTCTCTTAATGTATGCTTGTTTGGCTTGAAAAATTACAGCACATTTATTATACATGTGTTTTTGTGTATACAGAAATGCTACTATTTAATGGAATTTAGTTCAGTTTAGGCTGGTGAGAAAATAAGTGATAAAATTGGAAAATGAACATGAAAAAGTCTCAGTACTACGACTTAAACAACGTATAAATGGCATCGAGAAAAAGGACTGTCTAAAACGAACGAAAACGGGTTGTCTTACAGTCCCGTCCAAAAGTATTGGAACAGCAAGGACGGTTCTATTGGCGCACCTGATTGATTTTCCCGCTTTTCTCCGCTTCAAAATGGCTTGCTTTTTAACAACACGTGCGGTCTTCACAAGAGCAGAGCAGAAATTCAGAGCTGTTTATTCTTTAAATAATCAATTTAACAGGGCACACCTGGGCGTGTGTTCCAATATTTTTGATCACTTGAAAAAATGTGTGGGCTTAAACAAAAGGTACCATATTATAAGTTGTTTGACACGTCTAGATGTTAATATGAGGAAACAAAAGCTGAAATTCTGATCACTCGTATCATATTCATCTTTTGATCTCAAACCCAAATGTCTTCAGTGTATAGTGAAAACAATAGAATTGGACTTGCTGCTCCAATACTTTTGGAGGGGGCTGTAGGGAATGATCAAACCTCTTGGGGGTGTGCAGTTATAGGAAAATACTCGACAGTTTGAGGTGTTATTTTTACTACTCTGAAGTTGATTATGTTTCGATAGCAGCACGTTCAGAAGTATTTTATTCCTCTTGCACCCCAGCAGTTTAATATATACATATAAAGAGATATAAAAACCATAAATAGCTTATAGCTTTATAGACTCAATAAGCATATTGACCAAGCTTACTTAGCATGATTAACCCCTAAAACTTTCTCCTTATTACACAGTTATTTAGTAACTACACTGAATCAGCATGCAGTTGCGAGAATCTGGATCTGTCGATGTATCCTGTGAGGTGAAGTAGTTAAAAAAAAAAACGAGTAAGTAAGAAAACTGAACACCTGGAGTTTCTGTTTTAATCTGTTGTAAAGTGCCACAGACAAAACAATACGACAAAACAAAAATAACAGCAACCGAAAATTTTAAACAAATGTCCCACCAAACACCAAAATCTTTGTACTTAACGACTCATTAATGAGGCGCTCTCAGATCCTAACGGGACTCTAAATAAGTGTTTTATTAAATGCAGGTCAATTAGAAGGTAAATTAGTCAAACCTGTAGATAAAAGACTCAAGTGTAGACCTGGTATTAACTGTAAGACAAGTAGATGTGGCTACGTGTGTAATTAGAGTTATCAGGATCTGAGTGTTTTCCAATTATGTGTAGAGTGTTTTCAATCAAATCACAAGTTTCACTTCACATCGACCTTTTCTGCTGCTTTCATATTTGTTTGTTTTTTTAATTGTACAAAATTGTTGCTGCCTTCAAGTCGATGAATTCTTTTTTATTATTGTTTACCTCCTGACTAGTCAGGTTGCACGCTTGGGTGCGGGGGAGTGGGTGGAGTTGTTGTGTGTGGGTTGGCAAGCAAGGAAAAAAATATAGAAGACCGAGTGGCAGTGAAAAGAGTCTTCTTAGTGAGTGAATATAAGGAAATTTTACATGTTGAATGGAAGCTATTTTGTATTTTATTGCCCATATTCCAATGTGGGAAAAAAAGCCAAAAATGTTATATTTTTGCGATATTCACCAATGCATTAAACGACGTCCCACTTTATTTGTCACGTCACACAGACAACTGAAATTCTCATGATTTTCTGCCTCCAAAGGTACAGTAAAGAAAAACAACGTCCCCATCACCAGAGTTAGACCTATCTGTATTTCTTCTGCAATACTGAGACTAATCAATTTAATCTAGAGAGCAAGCTAGGCTTACTAGTTAGTCAATATCAGCTAGTATTGGCAAATGTATCGTTATAGTTACAGTGTGTGTGTGTGTGTGTCATCTGAGTTGGGTTTTTTTTTTTTGTTTAGCCCAAAAAGACTTTTTATGAAAAGGTATGAAGGCATCCTCAGGTTTTCTTAATGCAGAGAAATCAAAAAGATCCCACTGCTTCAAGTTAAACCAAAAAACCAAAAAACGCACACGAGACAGGGTTGTTCAATAGCATGTTGATCACCTCCTTTAAACGCAAGCACTTTCCTTTAAACCTGAGAAGAAATCTTTGGTAGAGAATGTGGACTGAAGATGAAAATAGTGTGTTTTTTTCTTAGCTTTCAAATGTAATATGATGCAACATAAAAGCAAGCAGGGATATTGAAATGAAAAATAGACAAGATTATGATGGATATAATGATATATGAATGAGGAGATGGCGAGCATTGAAATACAGTCATGTGAAAAAATAAGTACACTCCATGGAAATGGTTGGCTTTTTTTTTAACCTATTTGGAGTAGCACACCCATGATCATCTTTGAAACAGTGTCTATTAATAAAGTTTATATACTTGAACAAAACCAAGGAAAATAGCTTTTTCAATCATTTATTCAACAGAAATATCAATAGATGTGATATTCTTCAGTGGAAAAAGTAAGTACACCCTTGGCTTCAAAAGCTACTATTGTCCCCTTTAGCAGAAATAACTTCTTGTAGGTGTTTTGCATAAACCAGTCCACCAGTCTCTGACATTGGCTTGCTGGAGTTTTTGACCACTCTTCCATGCAATATTCTTTGAGGTGCAAGTTGTTTGAGGGTTTTCTTGCATGTACTGTCTGTTTCAACACCGCCCCCAAATCCCCCCTTCTCCTAACATTTCGATTGGATTCAAATCCGGGATTTGACTAGGCCATTGCATAACGCTCTATTTCTTCACTTTGAGCCATTCCTTTTTGAGCCTGTGCACTATTTTGGTTCAACTTCAACTTGAAAGACATTTCACACAGACAGTAACCTGAGCACAGGATCAATTATCTTCAAGCACTTACATTATCTTCAAGCACTCTTTGCTATGATGCAGAATTCATATTTGAATCAATGAATGCAAGCTATCCAGTCCCTGAGGCAGCGAAGCAACTCCAACCATAACATTTCCACCACTGCGCTTCACAGGTGGTATGTGGTGCTTCTCCTGAAAAGCTGTCTTTGGTCAGTGCCAAACATGTCTGGTGTTACTGTGGCCAAACAACTCTATCTTTGATTTGTCTGTCCAGAGCACGTTGTTTCAAAAGGCCTGGTCTTTGCCTATGTGCTCATTGGTAAACTGTAGTCTTGCAAAGGCTTGCCTTCCATGCAGGTCTCCCATGCAATCTCTTTCTGATTGTAGACACATGCACTTTGACACCGACAGTTGCAAGACTTACTAGCAGATCCTGTGATGAAATTTTGGGTTTCTGGGTGACTTCTTTTTGCATCAGACAGTCTGCTCTTGGGCTGAATTTGCTGGGACGGCCAGTCCTGGACAAATTGGCAGTCACTTGAAATCCGCGCCACTTATAGATGATTTTCTTTACAGTGGAGTAATGTATTTCAAATAATTTGGAGATCTTTTTAAAGCTCTTGCCAGACTCATAAGCATCCACAACCTTTTTTCTAAAGGCTTTATAGATCTTGGCATGATGACACCACATACCTCAATAGCAAACCAAGATAACAAAAGGCAACACCAGACACTAGATATGAGAGGGTTATAAATAAGACAGGTTCCACCTGCACTCCCTAAGCATGTTCTAATCACTGGCATCCAATCTTGAACACCTGATTCTAATTTTATGGATTTGTAGGTGTGATAAATGTAGGGGTGTACTTATTTTTTCCATGTCACTGATCTGTTTTTGTTCATTTAAACTGTGAAAGTCACTACAAAATGTCCATTGTATGTATCATTTGATAGTGTATCAACTTTATTAATAGGCACTGTTTCAAAGAGGATCAAATGTTTGCTTGTCCAAATATATATATATATATATATATATATATATATATATATATATATATATATATATATATATATATATATATATATATATATATAACATTTTCATGGGGGATATTTATTTTTTCACATGAATGTACTTCCAATAGAGGTCTAGTATATTCCCAAAATATTGCTGCAGGAGTAGTCTGTGGGAGTTTTGTTTA
>NC_030417.2:17259646-17427146 GCF_001660625.3 Ictalurus punctatus | reverse complement strand
TCATAGAGCTCGGCGGAACACTAGTCTCTGTAAACAAAAGAGCTGGAAAGCACACTCCTGTTGACACGGTAACGATCGCGTCACGACAATAAAAGCCTTTCATAAAAGCAAAGTGAATTATTTTGCTTCCCTAGCCTGAAATTGCTCTAATTAGGTGACATTAGCAAGTCCCGAGCTTGTTTTACGGGACAAAAACGTTGCCAAGGAAGAGCGTCACTAAACCGATCGGTGCCTGAACGGTGCCTGTAACCTTATCCACTATCAAGGGCGTGAGTGGAGTCTATTTGGCACAATTAGCTTTCTCAATGAGAGACAGAGCCCTCATCAGTCTGGCACGTTAGGACTTAGTGTGAGGAGACTCAGGAGAGGAAATGAGGAAGAGATTTCCAATTTCGCTGAGAAATCCATCCTTTTCGATTGTGGACAAGACGCAGAAGGCAGCAGAGCAGCAATGCCTTCAGGAGAATAGACTGATCCTAGATCAGTGGGAGAAATTTATATACTGGCCTGGGTTTGGGATTTGTATTCACACTACATTATAAATTTACTGCCTTATTTCACCGGACAACTTGATTTGCTCAACATAGACTTGCTGGTTTGGCATAAGAACCAAAAGGGTGTAAATCTCATGAATGGAATTTAAACACCAATAATCTTGACAGTTTAATCCAAAGGAGATGGAAAGGCACAATGGTATCGTCTGGTATGTCCTCAAATCAAACCCTGGTCTATGGTCAGGTACGGTGGGATAGAAATCCAACTTCCTGTGGCCATGGCAGTGAAAGATCACCTCCTACAGTGGTCACTCTAGTCTTAGGGACAGCTGGAAGACCCCTTATGAAGAACCTGAGATTGCAAGTGTGGGGGTATATGGGGGTAAGATGACCAGGACCAGGAAGAACTTTTAAATGTAAAAAAAGAAGAGTTTGGTAACAAGAAAAGGGTTTCCGTGATGAGGTCGTCAGTCATAGTTTGAAGATAGTTAGGGAAAGTTCATTAAACCCTCCAGGTGGCACAGATCAGACGTCTTGAAGCTTTTCTTCCATGTATCTTGAGGGATGGTGGGTACATGGTGCAGAACAAGGGTTGATAATTGCCTTCAGGTCCATTTTTGGCTTTGTAGATAAGCATCAGTGTTTGAACTCATCATCTTTTAGACTAAAACAGACTTTTTACATTTCATTTCTTGATCAATTTGGCTGGCACAGAAAATCCCCATCATAAAAAATAACTTTTTGGTCAGGAGTCTTAGAACGCACAATGTGTCATCCTTCAGAAAACGTAGTGATATGCTAAGCTGGTTTGTTGTAGGTGTGTTTGATTTTCTTTTTCCCAGCATGACCAGGAATCTATGTGAAACTCCTCTCCAGTTCTGCTGTTGCCGAAAGCATGGTTATGTCAGACTATGTTCCGTCAAACGTTTAACCCTGGTGGCATCAGCGTGCTTTTGTGTCAATAGAAATCAGTGTTTTTGACAGATACAAAAAAAAAAACAACGTTCTTTAGTATGCAAAGTTGATCGTCACTGGTGATGATAATGAAAAAGAGCTTGTTTTGAAAGCGCAAGAGAGAGAGAGAGGGTGTCAGTGCTGGGGAAATTTAACCTTGCCTGTCTTTCTTTGGGCGTCTATACATTAACGTGGCATGTATGAAGGTCACATTTCATCAAAGCACCTCTGCATGTGAATTAAACCAAGTGTTCCTGCTTCTTCCTGTCTTTGCACTTATTTGCATTAGGGATCAGCCTGCTCATTCCTCCCGAGGCCATCCCCCGAGGCAAGATCTATGAGATTTACCTCACTGTGCAAAGGAAGGACGATGTGAGGTAGGTCCCTCCACGCTCGCTGCCAGAAAAGTTTCTCAGAGAACAGAAATGAGAGAGGAAGGGGAGGGGGGAGGGGGGTTGAGAGAGCCCGTAGGCAGCGCAGAGAGTGATTGAAGTCAGTTTCCTTGAGCTGGATCATGTGTGTGTGTATGTGTGTGTGTGTGCATGGTCAGCTGTATGACTAACACCGGCTCGGGGCTCTGTGTGGCCCGATCAGCTCAAATAAAGCAGCGAAACATCGCAGGCTGTGCAGAAGGAAGTGATTCATGAAGCTTCCACCTTATTCAGAATGATAACTTTTTTTTTTTTAAACCTTTTTATATATTGAGATGGTGTTGGTGTGAATATTAAACGATCAGTCACGATGAAGCATGCTAGTTTCAGTGAAAGAGGCATGGCCTTTGCACCTACTGCTTCCTGTAAAGGAGGCGTGGCCTCTCTGCATGTTAGTCTCAGTGACAGAAACAGGGCCTCCCACAATTTGAAATTAATGCATGCTGTATTTTTTTCTAGTTACAGTTGAAATGTTGGCCGCATTGAACATATTTTTAATTTACCGGATCGTTGATGACATATAAGAGAGTCGCACTGTATCTTAGAAAGAGAAATACACTCCTCTAGTGCGCAACTCGAAATGTTTTACAAACCTCACAGAACAATGCAAGCTATCAGACAAGCCATATAGTCAATATCATATCATAGTGCTGAGTTACAAAAAAACTAAACAAATAGGGGGCATAAATCAAAAACAGGAGAAGAGAACAAACAAAAAGAAGATGAAGCAATACATTTACAATCACACACCAGTAGGTATGTACATGATTAAATATTTAAAACGGCCCAGTGTAATAACAGTATCAATTTTCAAGCTGCTTTGAAGTGGAGTGAAATAGAAAATCCCAAACATAACAGAAAAGTTAAAATATTCAGCGTAAGATGTTTAGCTGGAACACTGGCTGTGAGCCACTTCGGCTCGAGCTCTGCCTCTGACCTTTGACACAGCATGTCGAACATGACTCCGGAGTGTAGACTGACCCTGTGACCCCATGCCCACGTTTCTGCCTCCTCAGACTACCCCTGGCTGGGTGCCAGACACTGCTGAGTCCGGTGGTGAGCTGCGGGCCGCCGGGCGTCCTGCTGACTCGGCCCGTCATCATCAGCGTGGAGCACTGCTCTGATTCCTGCACCGATCACTGGGCCATCAGGCTGAAGAAACAAACCTATGAGGGAACCTGGGAGGTGAGTCCGTGATAAAGCAATAAAATGTGTGTGACTGTGTGTATTTATCAGCCTGGTCTCCAGTTGCAGCTTCTCAAGAATTCATGCATAGTGTTATAGAGGTATAAGGAGTTAAGGTTGGATGAGGTAGCTCCAATTGGAAGCTCCAATTATGGGTTAAATCTTAAATGAGTGCATTTCGCCTGAATCAGATTGTAACTGATTCTTTTGGTTTGTTGGTTCAAATCTCGTGGCTCAGTCTAGCAGCTCGCATCTACAACCCAAATGCTGCAATCCAAAACACATGGCAGGTTTGGTTCATTTCCTGTAGTCGAGTCAATTCAGAGTCAAATCCTTTCTCACTGCGAATGAACACCAGCGTTCCATTTGGAAGCAGACCGCAGCCACCTCACTCAAACTCTCTCGTACCAGTTGTTTTCGGTCCGAGTGTGATGTGTTCTTAC
The DNA here is from genome assembly GCF_001660625.3 of Ictalurus punctatus. Taxonomy (NCBI): domain Eukaryota; kingdom Metazoa; phylum Chordata; class Actinopteri; order Siluriformes; family Ictaluridae; genus Ictalurus; species Ictalurus punctatus. The sequence goes on along the minus strand of NC_030417.2, from coordinate 17,423,639 downwards.
CTGCCTAAAAAAACATATCTAGGGGTAAAACACACCAGGGTTCCATTCAAATGGACTGTCCCAGTCTCTAGTTCCCTTGACTAATAGTAGAAAGGACGTACTCTTGTGACTTCTTGTCCACCACATACGCGGTGTCCAGCAGTGTGGGTTCTGTAGTTGGATCCATTCTCCATCCATCCTTGTATAACTCATCCCACCTTCGCTCATGCACGGATTTAAGCCGTATCTCCATCGTCGTCTCCTCAAACACATCACGTAATCCTCCAAAAAGCATTCCCAGGAAGGAGATTGAAGGGGGAGGGTGGGGGGGTGGAAAGAAAGGATGAAGAAGCAGAACAGAGGGGCGGTGGTGGGAGTGAAGGTCCTCTTTCATGTTCGATATTGTGCATAAATTATTCAGGCCGCCTGGTGTGGCAGCGGCGGGGCGTCTGCAGAATGAATTGGCCTGTCTCTGGCTGAGGTTAGACGAGGGCTTTTAATCATCCTTCGGCACAAATATAGTCCAGGTACCCCAGACTCAAGCAGGAAAACGGGGAACTTCGTCCTCCACTGAGTGTTCGCAGACCGACTTAGAGCAATTAATTTCTCCAGAGAGTGTCTGAAGCGACAGGAAGAAAGGCTGAAATATAGTCCCTTGTCGATATCGACCCATCTGAATGGGGACGTTCAAGCAAAAGGGTAAGAGGTGGGGGGGGGGGAAAGAAAACATTCGGATGTAGGAATAAAATATGTCTTCATAGTGAGTGGATGTGAAAACGGCTCGTGTCAATAGTAATTTTATTGATGAACACAACGGCTCGGTTCATCGATCAGCAGGATGTCATTTCCTGGCTGGAGGTCCTGAGGTGTGTGAGGTTGATTAGATTGAGAAAGCGGGTGTGCTCGTCACCGAGGCTCCCTTTTGCCTTTTTGTCTAATTAAAGCCACTCTGGGAAGCCATAAGAAGATTGGATTGGACCACAGGTTACAAAAGAAAAACATGTTTCATTAGGAAAACTGCAACTCCATAGATTTCTCCTCATCTGAACCTCAGACTACACATCTCCTCATATATTTATGTCTGGCTTCAAGGCTTTTTCTTATTGCTCATGAAATATTGGACTTTTTCAGCTCTAGCAAACATTTCACTCACAGGTTATGAGCTCGTATCTGCGGCCGGGCCTTAATTAATGCATTTTCACAGTCGTTAAAAAAGAGTGCACCTAATTGTCAAAGTGGCTAATTGATTAAAGAACGTAACCGAGTGTAAAATGGTGAAGGATTGGTCGCAGTGTTGCCACGGAGACCTTAACGAGCAAGTTCAACTCTTTCTTCTCTGACCGAGATGGCGTCACCAGAGCTGTCTGGAGCGAAGTGGTCACAATGACACAGCTAGCATCTTGCCTTTTTTTCATGTAACGGCTGTAATATCAAACCGATAAGGAGGAAATTGCACAGGAAAACGAATCGGATTCATTTGATTCGACGAATCAAATAAGGCCTTTCATTTTTCTTATGTAAACGGTTCTGCGTCAGATATCAAATGTAATGCATGTCAAACCAGCTACTAACAAGACTAATATGTTATAAATTAAAGGTAATTATAAATTAGCACAGTGATTCAGATGAATTCATTCAACGTGATCAAAATGTGATATTCATTTATCTCGAGAAAAACACAATGAATCTTAAACATTTCTCTGCATGCCCACTATGACACCTGCCCTGTGTGAGCTGTGGCCTTACCTACTCCCTTGTGTATGTTAGGACGTGCTGCTGCTTGGCGAGGAGTTGGTGTCTGAACCGTTTTACTGCCAGCTGGAGGCCGAAACATGCCGTGTGTTCACCGAGCAGCTTGGACGCTTTGCATTGGTCGGAGAGTCCCTCAGCATGGCCGCAGCCAAACGCCTCAAACTGCTGCTGTTTGCCCCGGCCTACTGTTCCACGCTCGAATACACCATCCGTGTCTACTGCACTGATGACACACATGACCTCATCCAGGTGAGTGGCTTTGATTTTGATTTATATCAAATTTGTTTTGATCTTAGGATATGGGAACTACGGGATAAATAATATAGCATGTTCCTATTGAGTCGCTGCTTGATATTACACTATGTTGAATTTAGATTAGGCAAGAATATAATGTCAAAAGCAGCAACCAATATGTTTATATGTTAATGTAGTGACTGGTGATTGGTCATGTTTTCATGAGGTGGGCCTCAACTGGTTGGTAGGCTAATATAATGGGTAGTGATTGGTGATTGGTTCATAATTTTGTTCCCTGAATACTGACTTGTCAGTATTTTGTTGTAATGACTGTCATGGTAGCACCGAAGGGCGTACCCTTCGTACACTACCCATCGTATCCACAGTTCATCTTTATGGTTCTTGTTTTTATTGTTTTGGTTGTACTTCATATAATAAACTATCTGCACTTGTACAATGCCAATCCCTGATAATGACTGATAATTGGTTGGTACAATGGCACAATGGCTGGTTCATATTATTTGTGGTGACTCTTAATATATTATTTATGGCATTTGACAGATGTCCTTGTCCAGAGCGACTTACATTTTGTCTCATACAACTGAGCAGTTGAGGGTTAAGGGATCTTGCTCAAAGGCCCAACAGTGGCAGGTTGGTAGTGCTGGGAATTGAACCTCCGATCAGGAGTCCACTGTCTTAACCACTGAGTTACCACTGTCCACATTATTATAATTGGTTTGCATGTGAATATAATGAGCAGTAATGGTAATTGGGTGTATGTTGTTGTAGAGAAGGGTAATTGGCCAATGTGTTGATGTAATGAATGGTAATTGGTATCTATGGTTTTGTAGAGAATTGTAATTGGTTGCTATTTTGGTATAGTGAGTGGGGATTGGTGTGGTGTGACAGTAGTTGGTAATTGATTTATATACTGTATTATTTCATAGTGAATGTTCATTAGTGGCTATATTGCAGTAGAGAGTGGTAATTAATTGATATGGAGAGTGGTAATTCGATAGTTTAGATAGATTAGACATTAATATGGAGTGGTAATTTATTGATAAGTTGGTGTAATAAGTGGTGTTTTGTTGCTATGTTGGGGTGGAGGGCAATCTGTAGTTCATCATTCGGCAAGTGGTGACAGGCTGGTCTGTTGGTTGAGTTCATATTTTTGAGTGCTGAATGGTGACTTGTCACTATTTCTATGTAATCTTTGATATATGGTTGATATGTTAGTGGAAGGAATTGCAGTCGGTTGGTGGGGTGGCTGGTACTTAGTACATATAGCATTTTTAGCTGGAAAGCTGGTGTAATTAATGATGATTGGTTGTTACGCTGGGGGATGAGTGATGGTTGGTTGCAATGGTGTAATGAGTAGTGATTAGTTGCTGTGTTGCTGTAATTAAAGGTGATTGGGTGATATGTTCAGGTCAGGAGAAAACATTAGTTGATGGGGTGGTTTAATGACTGCTGATTGGTTACAATACGGTAATGAGTAATAGGTTGATGTAATCAGAAGAAATTGGTGTGCTGGGGTAATGAATGGTCATTGGTTGGTGGTACTTGTTAATGGTTCATAATTTTAGATTTTTCTGTGGTGAATGGTGACTGCTCAATACGTTAGTATTATGATTGATATTTGGTTGCTATGCTGGTGTAATGAGTAATGATTGGGTATTATACTGGGCTGGAGATCAATTATTGGAATGCTTGCTGATGTAATGGCATAATCAGTATGATCAGTATTATAATCAGGATTAGCAGGTCATATGTTAAGATGGGAACTGAGCATTGGTTGATTTGTTGGTGTAGTGACTGGTGATTGTTGCTACTTTTGTGTGCTGAATGAATAGATTATGTTTCTCTTCTGTTTGTTATCCATTTGCTTGCCATCCAGCTGCTTATTTCTGTATTTCTTTGGTGCTTTTCCCTTTTCCTTTTTGCTCATGAACGGATCAAGAATAATCAGGAGCTAATGCCAACGCCGGCTCCCTGGAGAAGCACATTTGAGTAGCCTTTAAGATTTCATTTGCATGGTTAATTAGTAAATGAAAAAGAGGAGCTGTGTGGCTGCCGTCCCGAGTTAGCCACGAGAGAGAAGCGCGTAGTAATCACCACTCCAACCTCACGCAGCCTGCCAGAGAGGAAAAAAGAAGAAGAAAAAAGTGTGTGTGGAACAACATGAGGAGATTTGGAGAAGTTGTGTGATAGAAATGGGAAAGTCAGAGAGAGATGAACGGAAAGAGAGCCAGAACAGCCACGCAGCGCTCAGAGGACTTATGAGCAGTAGAGTTTGGACCCAAAGCCTCAATCAGGCCAAATGAAGGAAGTTCTCAGGAACACGAGGTCCTCTGGAGCTTCATGAGCAACTCCAGAAGCTACTGATCTCCAGCCAAACTGCGGCCTCAGCACCCACACTCGTTATGAACTCATTAGGAGCTCGTTATGGCTGCTTCTGTGGGATGCAAGCTGTTGATGTGTGATGTGAGGGTTTTTCGGCCATATTATATATAGCATCATTAAACACGGGGAAAGTGTAGCATTAAATAAATAGGCATAGCATGAATAAAAGAGAGTAATAATGGACTACTGCAGCTCATGACCTTGACTATTCCCAAACACTGGAGATATGTGTGGGAGTGTGGTGTGGGGTGAGGTGGGGTGGGGGGTGTCTTTTTTTCCCCCCTGCTCTCCTCATACACGCACAGATGTCTGTAGTAAGCCACAGTGGCCTCGTGGGATATGTGGTCTTTAGGGCTGATTTAGTATTATAGCGACATAGTTACTTTGCAAATCTGATCTACGCCAGTCTGAGATGGCAGTTTTGTTGAAAACAAGGACACACCTAACAGGTGCAGTGAGCTCTTTCTCTAAAATTTACCCCCTCCAGAGTGACTGATTGGCTTCCTGTACAGTCACAGGTCCTCATTTATTGTGATTGTCTTTGGATTATTATGCTAATCAGCGCTAGAAGAGCGTGTTGTTAGAAATAACGTAGCGAAGAGGGAGCAGATGATCTAATGTCTGTGATGTATATTTATCTCTGGTGACGTGTTAATTGTGTTGTGTTATGGACTGTAATGATTGCCACAGGGTATGGCATGCATCACACACACACACACACACTTCTTATCATAATACTAAATTAACTTTTGCACGGGCCAGGGAATAAGCACCACTGTTATTTTTAAACTGAACACTCACTATCTTGCACTTTAGATACGATTCATCCAAACGTTAAAAAAGCATTTCCAAGCAAAATTATTGCAGTGAGGTGCGTTTTTTTCTTCTTCTTTCAGCTACTATTATGTGGAATATCCTGAAGAAGAGAAGCTGTATATTGATCTTTCATTTTTCTCATGGATATCATCATTTTGTTTAACACTTTTGCCTCAAAAATTCATCCCATACAGATTTTGCGCATCAATTTGCAAATGTGTCCAAATTCTCCTTAAAACAGACAGATGGAAGATCCCGCTCTCTACCTCATGTCACTCAGCCCAACAGCTGGGCAGGAAGGGTGGCTTTTCATCTCCCATTTAAACCCGATTAGAAACAGCATAATTGTGTTTGATCGTTAAGTGTCGTCACGACACCCGGGAGTCAGCGACATTTCAGTTCACAGGCTCTCGATAAGCGAGTGGCCCTACGGGACCAATTAGATCAATATTTAACACGCAGCTCGCTCTTCTCCAGCGCTGCCACTGCCGGGCCTGTAGACTGGGATAATATGGAAGGTTGTGAGTTCAGATCCCAGGGCTGCCTCAGAGACATAGATTTGAGAGGGTTGTGTTCCTCTTCACTGTCATATGAATACGTATTGAAGTGCGGAGTTACTGCTACCAACCTGAAGTTATTTATTTTCCAATAACACCATGCCCTGAAATGTATTCCTATTATACAACAGAAATTTGCTAACAATTACAATACTTAATATTTTAATAATAAATAAAAAAAGAATGTCACAGTTGTACATCCAGATTGTATTCATACTGCACACGTATGCTGATCAGTACACACTGTATGAATGGCTGAGCAGTAGGTACTGAATCGAATGCGGTAGGTAGTGTCACAGTATGTGATTGTATACACACAGATGGAGATCAATTATATACAGTATCTCACAAAAGTGAGTACACCCCTCACATTTTTGTAAATATTTGATTATATCTTTTAATGTGACAACACTGAAGAAATGACACTTTGCTACAATGTAAAGTAGTGAGTGTACAGCTTGTGTAACAGTGTAAATTTGCTGTCCCCTCAAAATAACTCAACACACAGCCATTAATGTCTAAACCGATGGCAACAAAAGTGAGTACACCCCTAAGTGAAAATGTCCAAATTGGGCCCAATTAGCCATTTTCCCTCCCCGGTGTCATGTGACTTGTTAGTGTTACAAGGTCTCAGGTGTGAATGGGGAGCAGTTGTGTTAAATTTGGTGTCATCACTTTCACACTCCCTCATACTGGGCACTGGAAGTTCAACATGGCACCTCATGGCAAAGAACTCTCTGAGGATCTGAAAAAAAGAATTGTTGCTCTACATAAAGATGGCCTAGGCTATAAGTAGATTCTCAAGACCCTGACACTGAGCTGCAGCACGGTAGCCAAGACCATACAGCGGTTTAACAGGACAGGTTCCACTCAGAACAGGCCTCGCCATGGTCGACCAAAGAAGTTGAGTGCACGTGCTCAGAGTCATATCCAGAGGTTGTCTTTGGGAAATAGAGGTATGAGTGCTGCCAGCATTGCTGCAGAGGTTGAAGGGGTGGGGGGTCAGCCTGTCAGTGCTCAGACCATACGCCGCACACTGCATCAAATTGGTCTGCATGGCTGTCGTCCCAGAAGGAAGCCTCTTCTAAACAGTTTAAACAACAGTTTGCTGAAGACAAGCAGACTAAGGACATGGATTATTGGAACCATGTCCTATGGTCTGATGAGACCAAGATAAACTTATCTGGCTCAGATGGTGTCAAGCGCGTGTGGTGGCAACCAGGTGAGGAGTACAAAGATAAGTGTGTCTTGCCTACAGTCAAGCATGGTGGTGGGAGTGCCATGGTCTGGGGCTGCATGAGTGCTGCCGGCACTGGGGAGCTACAGTTCATTGTGGGAACCATGAATGACAACATGTACTGTGACATACTGAAACAGAGCATGAACAGTATGCAGTATTCCAGCATGCTAACGACCCCAGACACACCTCCAAGACGACCACTGCCTTGCTAAAGAAGCTGAGGGTGAAGGTGATGGACTGGCCAAGCATGTCTCCAGACCTAAACCCTATTGAGTATCTGTGGGGCATCCTCAAACGGAAGGTTGAGGAGCACAAGGTCTCTAACATCCACCAGCACCGTGATGTCATCATGGAGGAGTGGAAGAGGACTCCAGGGGCAACCTGTGAAGCTCTTGGTGAACTCCATGCGCAAGAGGGTTAAGGCAGTGCTGGAAAATAATGGTCGCCACACAAAATATTGACACTTTGGGCCCAATTTGGACATTTTCACTTAGGGGTGTACTCACTTTTGTTGCTAGCGGTTTAGTCATTAATGGCTGTGTGTTGAGTTATTTTGAGGGGACAGCAAATTTACACTGTTATACAAGCTGTACACTCACTACTTTACATTGTAGCAAAGTGTCATTTCTTCAGTGTTGTCACATGAAAAGATTTAATCAAATATTTACAAAAATGTGAGGGGTGTACTCACTTTTGTGAAATACTGTGTATATATAATCAATAATCGATATAGCAATGTTTTATGCCATCCCTTATTTCTTAGTTGCGTTATATCAGCAGTAAACATTGCTCACACTGGAGACTCCTTCCAAAATTATTCACAGAAAACTTCACCAGAGCAACGATTCTCTTCTTTATTAATTTTTTTTTGTCTTACTTTTATTATCAGACTTAGATTTGCCATACAAGTGTAAATATTGTAACGTTATAGAGGCTTCCATCTTGGGGACTACCCAAAAACATGGATCTAGATACAGGCAGTTCCATTAATCCCAGAAACATGTATTTAAAGCAGTGGCACCTGTGCCTTTATTCTACTGTTATACTAGTTAGCTAGCTATTTATTATGTTATGACATGTTAGCAATATTTAATATACGACCAACCATTATTTGTTTAATGCCTGAACGGATTCTACAGCCCTTTTTTTTTCAAACATACTAGTGACGAATGATGGGTGAAAACATAATTGGATGAAATTGTGCTTATTTCGTATGACACGTCTTGGTGGATGATTGATTTTGGACGCCATGATGAATTGTTTGATGGTTTTATGATGTTTGATGTGTTATTTTGAGCTTGCTTATTAAACTAGCCATGCTGACGTGACATCCCTGAAATTCAGCTAACGTCGTGTCTAGACTACATATGAGATGCTGGATGAGATTTTTTTCTTCCTCGCTGAATCCGTGGGTAACGTCTGGTGTTTCGGGTGCTGACTCGGCATAGCATAGCTTGTGTGTGTGTGTAAATGAGAGAGCTCTCCGGTTTGACCTTTGTCTAAATGCAGAGTATAATTGCATGTGTGTGTTGGTTGGAAAGCGCAGCGTCAGCTCCGTGACGTAAAGTTTAATGTGACACTCAGCTTCGTCGAGAGGAGACAGATGGAGAGTGAGAGAAATGACACGTCTCAGTGTTGCGCTTACTTCTTCACCATGATTTATCAAGAGCAAAGTGCATGTATTCCTGTATGTGTGTGTCTGTGTGTGTTTCTGTATACAGTTGCAATAAAAATTATTCAACCCCCATTGTAAATCAGGTTTATGTCAATATGTACAGAATTTCAGCTGTTTGCGATGAACAAATCAAACAAAAGAAATTGAAATAGTTCAGCACAACGAATGCTTCAAGTGGTTTCCACAAATTCAACTGAAATTGCAAATTATAATGACTTCTCCAGTCTCAAAAATATTCAAACCCTTCATGGCAAGCATCTTTAGTACTTATTAGAGCACCCTTTTGCTGTTATGACCTGCTGCAAACGAGATGCATAGCCAGACACCAGCTTCTGGTAGTGGTCCTGAAGAATCTTAGCCCATTCCTCATGAGCAATGTCCTCCAATTCATTAATATTCTTGGGTTTGCGTGCTGCAACTGCCTTCTTCAAATCCCACCAGAGATTTTCTATGAGGTTGAAGTCAGGTGACAGTGATGGCCCTGTAGAATCTTCCAGGACGACTTCTACAACCAAGCCTTGGTGGAATCTGAGGTATGCTTGGGATTGTTGTCCTGTTGGAAGGTCCAATGACACCTCAGCTTCAGCTTCCTCACAGATGGCATGATGTTTTCTCCTAGGATTTCCTGATACTTCAGTGAATCCATCTTGCCTTCCATATGCTGCAGGTTTCCAGTGCCAGAGGATGCAAAGCAGCCCCAGAGCATCACCAAGCCACCACCATGCTTGAACAGGGTGTTCTTTCTTCATTCTTCTTCCTCCAGACATACCGCTGATCCATCATGCCGAAAAGTTTCAGTTTTGTTTCATCGCTCCACAGAAAAGAATCCCAAAACTTCTGTGCCTTATTTATATGATTTTGAGCCGACTCTTCTTGTGCTTTTGGGTCAGTAATGGTGTACGTCTTGGAGTTCTGGCATGGAAACCTTCTGCATTTTACATGCCTTACTGTACTCACCGAAACGTCAGTGCCTGTTTCCGCCAAGTCTTGCTGCAGGTCTTTTGCAGTCACTCGAGGGTTTTTCACAACCTGCTTTCTCAGAAATCTGGCTGCAGCCGTTGATAGCTTCCTTTTTCTGCCCCGTCCAGGTATTTAATACATTTTCTACCCCTAGCCAGTTCAGGTATTTCATGTGTTCCTGCTCAAGCACACCTGCTGCAACTAATGAAGCCATTGATTAATTACATCAGGTCTGCTTGAGACAACACCTGTTCTGCATATTTGGGCTGTTGTGAGGGATTCTATTCAGGGGGTTGAATAATTTTGACTTATAAAACTTAAAAATCATTATAAGTTACATTTTCAGTTGAATTCGGAGACACACTTGAAGCATTTGTCGTGTTGAACTATTTCAATTGCTTTTGTTTGAGTTGTTCATTGTAAACAGCTGAAATTCTGTACATTTTGACAATAAACCTGATTTGCAATGGGGGTTGAATAATTTTGATTGCAACTGTATGTGTGTGTGTGTTTGTGTGCGTGTGTGTGCGTGCGTGTGTGTGCCTGTGTGTGTGTGTAGCACAGCTGCCTCCATGCTCACACTCGAAGTTATTACTCAGAGATGAGGGAGGCTGTGGAAGACATGCTGATGGGCTTGATCCATCAGAGCGAGAGAGAGCGCGAGAGGAAGAGATGGTGACATAGACGAAGAGAGGCTTTTATAGATGAAGAGAGAAAGACAATAAGACCAGCTCAGCTCGAGGGAATGCTTAACTATATGCAGATACGTCTTTATAATGAACATCTGCACGTCATCGTTCAAAAAATTCCCGTCTCACATGCTGAATTGTTTGTCGACTCAATGCAAAGGGGTCGTTCATCTTCCGAGTCGTTTTATTTTCACGACTGCATCTTCAATCTCTTTCATTCACTTTAGGAAAAAAAACCCAAAAAAAACCCAGAGCGCTATATATCCAAATATGAAATCGCAAAAAGCACGGATTGCAATCCTGTTGTTATTTAATATTGCACAGGAATTGCAGTTATTATTATCATGATTATTAATTCATCTCTTCCTCCTGTGTGGTTCATATCACACGTTATTTTAACGTCTGCATCCATGTGTTATTGCTTTCACTTGATTTATTTAAAGTCAGTCTAGTGCACTATCACTGATCATACATCATTACTGCCGAGCAAAGAGACTTTCAGGTTTTCAGATATTAACAACAGACAGTTCGCTTGCCTTAATTCACCCAGACATTTACATTTATTTATTTTATATTCATTGATCTGCCAGACGTTTCTTTTCTGTCTTTTTTTTTTTTTTTTTTTTAATCCCAAGTAAAGCAGATTCAAATCCCAATGCTGAGACTGAGCAGTTCAAGGATAAAATAGTTTAATGATTAAAAATGTACACTACAAAAATAAATCAAAAGCACACAGCAATTAGTCACCACCGATCAGTTTATCTATATTTAATTATATATATTTTTAAATGGTGCTAAAATCTGATTGGCTGTTCAGAGTTGTTGTAAACTCCTTGACACACACACACCTCTTACAGCATCATCAATAACTGAATTAATTAATTAATCAAATAATTGCAACCAAAGCTTCTGTCTATTGTGAATATTGTTAATAATAATAATAATAATAATAATAATAATACATTAAACGCTGGATTTTATCATAGTGTTTTTTGGTGTCATTTTACTATAGCAATACGCCTCTCTGCTTTGCGTCGTACACTCGTGTACACTCACCTACTTCTGGCTTTTTGCTTTATTGACTGTCTATAGCTGTCAGTGATGGCCAGGTTGATAGCTAATTATTTTTCCATAAAGTAAATATTTCTGTATGTTAAGATAATGTTCATATGGTACTGAAATGTTAAGGTAACAGGAACGTACATATATTGTGATTTGTATTCTGGACTTGAGGATATTTCTCTTAGTTAAATGTATAGTCATCAGGATTCCATTGGCACCGGCGGAAACCAAAATTTTTAACCCCATTCCTAGTCATAATTAGTGTGACTTTTTTTTTTTTTTTCTTTCATGTAATCAGTCACATTTGCTTGTTAAAGATTAGCACACATGGAAGAATGATAAGAAACTAGCCAGTATGAATCGATCATCAGAACATTCTGTTGTTGTCCCGTTGTTGTTGGACGATATTCATTTTCTGTTATTTTTCTGGCAACAAGCTTCCAGGAGAAAAAAATCTGAAAGTTTTTTTAAGGCATTTGCATGTTTTTATCTGTGTTCATCATGCACATGAAACTTAGCTATAGAAAGGGAAGCTTAGTGGTTAAGATGTTGGACTTCTGATTGGAAGGTCATGTGTTCAAATCCCAGCACTACTAAGCTGCGGCTGTTGGGCCCTTGAGCAAGGAAGGCCCTTAACCTTCAACTGTTAAGTCGCTCTGGATAAGGGCATCTGCCAGATGCTATAAATGTAAGCTATTCAATCAACAAGCAAAACAAAACAGACTACAGTTGGATTTCTGTGTAGACAACACTGTTATCGAGAAGGCTTTATTTTTCTTTGTTTTTCTTTCATTTGTGCGCATCAAGTAAATGGGAACTAATTACAGGTAGGAAATAAGTGACGAACTGAAGAAAAGTCAGAAGAATCATTCGAGCCAATGATTTGGAGTTGTTCCTTTTCAGTGTTATACGTCATTTACATAGATTTGAGAGGAAAAAAAACGTTGCTTGTCAGTGTTTCTCATGGCACTTGTTTGGTCCTTTAGCATTAACACGTTTCCTTTTCCTGATACACTTAAAAGTTTGGTCCTGCTCTGAAACGTCCATCCTTTAACGCATTTATTTTGATTGGTTGAAGCTGTCAGACAGCGTCTTTTTCAAAATCGCCTTTAAACCTTTTTTACTTCTCCAACCGAGAACAGTTTGTCGCCTAAGAGTTAGCGCACCGGCTAACCTCCTTCTGTCACAGGCAGACGGGGAAGATTAACTATACAAGAGTCTCGTCTATTCCCGGTTGGACCGAGTCTATCAGACGCTGCAGCGAGTGAGCCGAGGCAACCGGACAGACGAGGCTGAAAAGCTGGAGAGCTGCGTCCGGGCCTCCAATAATCCAGTTATCTGTCTCTCTGAAGCTTAACACTCTTCTGACCTCAAGGCGAAAACGCTAAGCTGCTTCTCCATCCTTTTTTCGCTCACTTGCTCTCTCTCTGAATTTCCCTCACCATTCTTCATTGCCGCTCTCACTTTTTCCTCTCTCTCCACTTTATATCTCGCTTTTTATATCTTGTCTCTTTATCCCTTCTTAAAATAAACAAAATCAAGGAAGAAGAGTGCATGGTGGCCTTCCCCCCCGAGTGGCTTCTCAAAACTCAGTTTTAACCATCGCCACATGGCATTTTCTCTCAGACAGTGCGCTTCTCTTGAATTTGTCTTCCTCTGCATCTGTTGTGTAAATAAATGAGAAATCTCTTCTGATCTGCCAACGAAGGTGTCAAGCGCTTTCCCCTCACTCAACTAAATAAAGTTTTAGGGAGTTCTCTCGGTTGCTTTTTTTCCCCCGCAGTAAATGTGCAGACGCACAAAGCAATTTATTAAGAAGACAATGAGGCATACAGGAGGCCATTACTCTCTCTGTCGAAACCACATGTGGAAAACAAACACACAAACCGAGAGTGCGTATTTTTTATGTTTGGGGCGTGATGGTGTAAAAACAGCACGCTGAGACTGACAGATTTATGCTTGCTTGTTAATCCGAAGCTCTCGGGACGCTGGCAGGACGTCTGCATTGGTATTCAGGGTGCCAGGGCTTCATAATGGGATAATTGGCAGGCTCTCGGCTCGATCTGCTGATGGGTCAGAATCTGGATCAAAGTCCACGAGCCACCATTTGCAATGCTAATTCCTGCCCAAAGAGTAATTGTGCTTAGAAGAGGACAGCGCTAAACGAGGAGCTTTGGAGCTGCCCTACAGAGCCTTTTGTGCGAGTAAAAGCCACACAGTGAGAGATTATATGGCTCTCCAGATTTGATTGGCCTCCGCTATTGACTCACGCGACCCCGGACGACTGGAGAGATAACCTGTGACCTTTGGTCCCCACCACGCGAGGCAAAAAGGCCACGAGGATGTGAGCGCGGCTTGAAAGACAGCAACTCCACCGCTTTAAGTCTAAATGGCTGGTTAAAAAGAGTCTCTGTGAAGGGACATGCTTAAAATTGGGCTCGTTATGTCCTCATTAGGGAGCAGAGAGACTAGCTGATCTGATCTCGGTGTTACAACACAGCCTGTAAGATTTTGCAGCAGTCAGACGAACGCAAGTATCCGTGTTTCAAATGATAATTTGAAGTACTGGCTTCCTTAGCATTTTAATTGAAGCCAGTCTAGCCTGAAGTGAGCAGCGAATGAAATTGTGCCGCAGATAAGAATCGCAGAGATTCTCCATCTTAATTAGACTCGCTCTCCGAATTCAATCCGTGTGCATCGGCGTTCACACAGTAAAGCCGCCACACCATACGGCCACATCCATCTGCCCTTCCAGAGCGTGTTTCTTCCAGCACATTAGCTTCATATTTGCTCCTCCAGAATCCATCGGATGCGAGTGCACTGCCAGCATGAGTCAGGGATCGAGTGGTGCTCAAGTAGTACTTGTCCAGACTGTATTTTCTTTTGAATGTTGAGTCTTTTGCTCTGTTGGACATCACCTATAGCAGAGGTTTTTGTGTGTGTGTGTGTGTGTGTGGTCACTGCATTAGACACTAAAGTGTAATGCAATGAAATGCCATGATGTGCAGGACTGTTCTTTTCCCACTCACGCAGTAGATATTATTTTTGTTTGTATCTTTCTGTGATATTTGAATTAGTTCATTTTTTCCAAACTAAAAACAAACCTCTATTTATGATTATAAGTCTTTACCAGTGTAGATCTTAGGATGATACAGGCATGAGAAAATGTGGACCACTGTTCACTGTTTTGTCCATGTCTCCAAAGCTTCAGCAGAGAAAAAGAAGTTCTGGTTAACTTCCCGAAGGTTTTGTGGCGTCCATGTGCAGACAGGTGGAAAGTAGTGTGTGTATAAACTACACCCGTTTCGAGCTTTATTTATAAATCACTCTGAAGAATGATGTCATCTTACAAACATTTAGCATATTTAAAACTTGTTGATTTTCCTGGATTTCAATTTTAAAGACAAAGGCCCTACCACAGCAATGCAGTTATGTGGAAGTTGGTGTCTTTTTTGTAAACTTCTCACCCCTGAGCTCAGAGGTTGTCGGTTTCAATCTGGGAGAGTTGGGTGGGGAAAAAAATGGTTTGTTTAGAACAGTGTCTAATCTTATCCACAAAATGCTGGTGTGGGGAAGATGATAACTAAGTGATGGCTAGGGTTCTTTAGGTAATTATATGTTGAGTGCTGAAATCAGCTACTTAGCGACAACTACAGGGAAGTGATTGACCATTTCAGTGATCAAATGCTGGGAACATCTCCTCTTCCAGTAAACATTTCATTGTTGAATCTCTGTGACTTGCACTGTTGAGTCATGTATTGAGCCAAAAGTCCAGTGTCTTCTCTTGTCTTTCACTGGTGTAGTGGATTGTGTTGTGGTTTCTGATGCGTGATAGCCCTGGTTTGAGTCTGCCCTTCTGCTTCATTTTAGCACAGGATTTAAGTATACAAAATGTAAAAGTTCTATTAAACAAGTTGCTAGTACAAGATCCTGGGGCTCAATTGGAACTCAGGGGTTGTTGGTTCAAATCTGGGTGAAAGGGTGGTTGAAGGGCCGGTGAGGGTGCAGGTTTTCATTCCAACCAAAGCAGAAGCCACATCTTTTCTATTGGAAGTCAAGATCGACTGATTGAACATGTGGAATTAGGTGTCGCTCCTGCTTGATTGGAATGAAAACCTGCACCTACACTGGCCCTTTGTGGATAAGATTGGACACCTCGGGTTTAGAACCTTTCCCACCCAAAAAATGGTTTATAGTTTTGAATCTATAAGCCAGAGTCTGGGATTTGACCAAAGGGTAAATATGGTGGGGAAGATGATGGCTCAGATGCTTTAGCTAATTATATGTTGAGTGCTGAAATCAGCTACTTATTAGCAACTACAGGGAAGTGATTGACCATTTGAGTGAAATAACCATCTCCTCTTTGCATGGTTGAGCCATTTATTGAGCCAAATGTCCAAGAAGCAATATCCTCACTTGTCCTTGAGTGGTATAATGGTTAGTGGCATGGTTTCTGAGGTCTTTTGGAGCTTTAATAGAGGGGTTTGACTTAGTTTTTGCATTTTATATATAGGGAGTGCTGTAAAAAACCTATCACCCACACTTTTTCTGGTGACTTCACACACCATTTACTTCAGTCACAATGACCACTCCTGCATTTCACCACCCAATCTCCACCACTTTCTCATTCAACCAACAGTTCAACCTACCCAGTGTGAGGACACACCAGGTTCAAACCAGTAACCTCTGCGTTCAGCGGCAAGGCTTTTACCACAAAGCCACAAAGTCCCGCACAAAGCGCTTGGTGTTGTAGACCGACAAAAAAAAAGTACTGCTCCATTATGCCCCCTAGTGGAATAACAGATACTAGCACTTTTTTCAAACCTTTCAATGCAATTAGGGTCCAAATTTAGTCCGTTGGTTCTAAATTCATTTGGTGGACCGGATTTGAGTCTCCATTGGGCTGGTCCCAATCTGCAGGCCATATATTTGACAGCTCTGCTTGAAATAAAACAAGTTGTGCAAAAGTTTGTTACTTCAATTATTTGATGTTAACTCTACTATTCAATTCAGCATGTAAACCGCACACTACCATTATCTGGTTTCTTGTATTGGGATTAAACCTTGACTTATAGCCAATTATTGTTCAGTTCCACACATGTGTTAATCTAATAGTGTACGTCTGCACAAACAGAACTGAAATCTTCCTTCAGTTGGCAAACTGGAAGTTATTAGATAAAGTCATGCTTTTAAAGCTGGAATATAGTGAAGAGAACAAAACTATCACTTCTGCTGGCTAAAATAAAGACACAGTGTTCTGTCATCGTCCCTAAAATGTACAAAAACTCACACCAAACAAATGCAACAATTTATCCACTTGCTAACTGAGCATATCTCTTTCACAACTGGATAACGATGCAAACTCCACAATGAGGACCAATCAGAATACTCACTAGCCTCCCACCAAGTAAGGGAACAAATAAATGTCTTACCTGTTCTACTCCTAAATCAGTTTTTCTCTTCATGACTGTCTCCCACTCCTGATGTGCTGTGCCTCCTGCCAGTAATCGGACTTCTTTCCTGCCTAAGGTTGTGACGTTTGATGTACGAGTGCAAATTCCCAAACCAATTCAGACTCTTGACAGAGCACTGGCTGTGAGTTACTTTTACAGGATCATCAGGATGACTCAGAGCATCAGATTGTAGAGGATTTTGTCCCTTCCCTGACCCCATAATCATGTTTTTTGCTTTCATTTTGAACAACAAAGTGATTATTGACTAACATGTAGACCCATGAGTGTTTACTACCACGTGTAAATGGATTTTTTTTTAAAATTATACTTACATATACTTCATTTCCTATGAGTATTTCGCACACAATGGGAAATGCTCATGTTGATTTAAGATAAAGACAAAATGGTGTCCTTGAATAATATGGATCGAATACATTTAGAAAACAGTGCTCGGTGGCAGACTGTACCTGAAACTCGGCTGTGTTTGCTGTTGTGTCGTCTCTGTAGGAGGTGATGCAGATGGAGGCACAGCTTGGAGGTCGCCTCATTGACGAGCCACATGTTCTCCTGTTTAAAGACAGCTACCATAACCTGCGTCTCTCCATCCATGACCTCCCACAGGCCCAGTGGAGGAGCAAGCTGCTCACTGCCTACCAGGTAGGAATAGTACTCTATGTGGAATGGAGCTCAAAGCATGTTACCAATTGAACTGTATAAACTCAAAGCGTATTCAAGTTTTTATTTTTTATTCTTAATAAATAAGACAATTTGAACAATTTGTTTCGCTTCATAATGGTGCTTCACGTTATCACGTTACTAGAGCTATGGACTAAAATGACAAATAAGTCTGAAATCTTTCCACTTTCCGACTTGATATCTCTTGCCACAAAAGAAGAACACTATAATTTGTGAAAATACTTAATAAACTCCTAATGTGACTAAAAACAGATATAAAATCTAAAAGTTGCTGAAAAAGGGAGCTTGATGGATTTCTTGTGTCAGGGATCTGTGTAACTTCAGAGCATAAAGTCTGTACCTGTGGTACTTCTTTTATGTTTTATATGAGGGTATAGACCATTAATGGCTCTACAAAGCATTACTAGGAACCTTTTTCTTCCTTTCTCTGTCATTATAGCTTTCCTTCTCTCCTTTCTCGCTTTTATTCTCCTCATCTCGCCGAATCTGACTCATACCCTCACCCTGCTATTACACTTATTTATCCTTCAAATGGCCCCCAGCTATTGTTCCCTCCCCCCCCCCCTCTCTCTCTCTCTTTTACATAGCTCTGCATGCACGTTCCACTGCCTGAGTTTGATCATTGGCTCTGTGAGCAGGAGTTTAGCAGATTTCCCCACGGGCGCCACATTTAAAAGGGCTCTTGATACGTCGCTCCAGCCAGCATCAGGTTTTTAATGCTGCACCGTTCTGCATTGCTGAGCCTTCTAATGGGATATTTCTTTGGTTTGGCCTCATTAGGATCGTTTCTGAACGTACGGCAATGGAGCCCAGCTCCATTACAGTGCGAGCAGCTGAGCCACAAATCTTGGCGTAGCGGAGACACACGGAGATACAATAAGAGCTACCTGAGCACCGGAATTTACATAACGATGCAATTGATTGATATAGAGAGCGACAGAATGATAGATAGATAGATAGATAGATAGATAGATAGATAGATAGATAGATAGATAGAAATTAGCAGGTGCAGGAAGGATGGATGGATGGACAGATGGATAACAGGTTAGACAGGTTATATAGATTGATCGATTAGATAGGTAAGACATTGGCAGGCAGGCACGTATTAACTTATAGGAGGAGACACTGGATGGACAAATCGATGGATAAATAGATCAACATGCAGACATGTAGCTAGCTAGTTATTTAGAAAGATAGATGGATGGACAGACAACAAATGAACGTACAGATAGATGGGCAGATAATCTGATGTATAATCGGATAGATAAACAATCAATAGACAGACATACAGATGGATGGATGGATGGAGAAAGAAATGGATGGACAGATAGATAGATGTATAAACAGAAAGACAGCCAGCTGCAGGTAAATGGAGCAACAGATAAAGGGAGGGATGGAAGGATGGATGGATGGAAAACTGGTTGCTAAATCAATAGCAGGTTAGACAGACAGATAGATGGCTGCACAGATAGACAGAAAACCAGTATGAATGGATGTATGGATGGATTGATGGATGGATGGACAGACAGACAGCTAGGTGGATAGACAAATATATAGCTAGATCAACAGATAGAGAGACAGGCAGATAAATAGACAGCTAGATAGAGACATACACAAGCAGAAATGCAAATAGACAGACAGGTAAATAAATAGCTTAGACAGAGAGACAGTTAGACAGGGATAATTATACATACACAGACAGACACAAAGACAGGTAAAGAGACAGCTAGATCGAGGGACTGACAGACAGACCTACTTACAGATAGACAGATATACAGAGACAGACCGATGTATAGACAGCTAGACAGAGACAGCTAGAAAAACAGCTGGATAGATAGGCAGAAAAAAACAGACGGCTAGGTAGACAGGTAGACATACAGATAGACAGCTAGATGGAGACACAGATAGACAGACAAGATAGATAACAGACAGAAATACAAGTAGACAGATGGACAGACATCTAAACAGACAGACAGATAAACAGGCAGACATACATATAGACAGCAAGGTAGAGACAGACAGATAGGCAGACGTACAGGTAGACAGCTAAACAGATAGACAGCAGTCATACATATATACGGCAAGATAAAGCGAGACAGACAGGTAGACATACAGTACATACATACAGATAGATAGATAGATAAAGAGACAGAGAGACAGACAGACAGCTATCATAAATGAGTAGTAAGCGAGTGAGTAGAAGTCAGAGTGAAGAGACGTGGCAGATTTACTGCTCACTTCCTGCAGATTTCAGTGCAGGGCAGTTTGAAGCTCACGGCTGTGGAGGGAGATAAATATAGAGCTGCATGGAAATACTTTCCTCCCTCACTCCTCCTTCTATAGTCTGTGTGTGTGTGTGTGTGTGTGTGTGTATTTTAGTGAGCTGGAGGAGAGATGGAGCATAGATTCTCGTGGGAGAATGAGAGAGTAGAAGGCACAGTGCAGAGGTGTAGGAGCGCTCAGGACACACACTCCTCATCTCTTATCTCAGTAATGCTCAACCTAGCGAGGGTTTAGTGTGTGTGCGTGTATGTGTGTATGTGTGTGTGTATCACACTGAGCAACAGCTCCCCCTATAGGCACAAAGCACACACTGCGAGAGGTTAGAGACATTGACTAGGAGTCTAGAGGTGGCTGCCTGCAGTCCTGACCTTATTCTATAACAGTTAATCAAATCTTCTGCAAAGGTAATAAACAGAGGGACCTGTGTGTAAGTTATTACTGTGTCATCGTAAAAGCATCAGTGTGTTTGTTCCCGTGATTCATAATGTGTAATGTTTAATGTTCACAAATGATGACAATAATGGGATCATATTTGTGCCTTTTATTTCAGATTAGTACTTACTGCTTGCCTGGTAATTACAGCTCGCTCACTCGCTCGCTCACTCACTCTCTCTCTCACACACACACACACACACACACACACACACACACACACCTGTGTGCAGACAGGCTGCACTGACCGCTTACTCATAAATCATATTTTATTGGACTTTCGCTAGTCTGCGTCCCACAGAACCCCTCCATCATGACCCGATGTTCTAAAGAACCAGTGATTAATGTCACAGACTCGCCTGTTCAAAATGCAACACAGTGCTGTCTGCTTCTCAAACGCTTTCATAGATAGATAGATAGATAGATAGATAGATAGATAGATAGATAGATAGATAGATAGCAGTCAGGATCAGTCAGGCAGGTATTAACATATAGGGGGAGAGTCTGGATGAACAAACAGACAAGTACACCTACAGATAGATGGACATACAGATAGACAACGAGATAAACAGGTTGACAGACAGACAAACAAATTAATAAATTGACAGGAAGACAGTTAGTTTAACAGACATAGATACAGACAGACAAAAAGGCTAATAGACAGTCAGGCAGACAAACAGTTTAACAAAGTTTGACAGAAATGGACAGATGGGCAAAGACAGACAGACAGACAACCAGACAGACAGACCAGGAGTTTGACACAGACAGGCAATTATATAGCACTCAAAGCCATATTGCACCAGATCGCCCACAACACACCAGCTATTAGTGAAGAGGAGAGAGTGATGTAGGGGATTATTAGGGGGCCATGATAGATAAGGGCCTATGGGGGAATTTCACCCCTACGTTTTTACAATAAGTGTCCTGGGATTTTTAATGACCACATGGAATCAGCACCTCTTTTTTATGTCTCATCCCAAAAGACTGTGCTGTTTTTACAGTATAGTGTGACTGTCACTATATTGGGGCATCAGGCACCACACAGACCACAGGGTGAGCATCCCCTGCTGGCCTCACTAATACCACTTCCAGCAGTAACCTTAGTTTTCCCCAGGAGGTCTCCCATCCAGGTACTGACCAGACTCAACCCTGCTTAGCTTCAGTGGGAAACCTGCAGGGAGATATGGCTCTGGCAATTAGCTTAACAGACATACCCAGACAGACAGACAAAAAGGCTGATAGACAGACAAACATTTTAACAGACAGACAGACAAAGTTTGACAGAGATGGACAGACAAACAAATAGTTGGACAGACAGGCAGACATACAAGGAATTTGACACAGACAGACAGTCGGTCAGACAGACAGTTTAAGGTGTAACAGAGTGCCTTTTTGTTGTGAAAACTGTTTCTTTTTCTGGTGTTAAATGGTAGGTGTGTAATTACAGGTTTGGAAAGGGTAAAGAGGTTGTCATGTAATTGTTTAACACACATTCACACACTCTTGCTCACGCACACACATACACGACAGTATAGGATTGTTTTCTCTGAGATAATTTACTTCACAACTGTAA
The DNA here is from genome assembly GCF_001660625.3 of Ictalurus punctatus. Classification (NCBI taxonomy): domain Eukaryota; kingdom Metazoa; phylum Chordata; class Actinopteri; order Siluriformes; family Ictaluridae; genus Ictalurus; species Ictalurus punctatus. Next base: position 17,401,835 of record NC_030417.2, on the reverse strand, counting down.
GATGTACTGTGTAATAACAGAAGCTTCATGACCTGAGTGTGTGATACACACTGACTCCTCCTGCCTTAGATCTATCTATCTATTCAACCACCTATCTGTCTATCCATCTATCTTTCCATCTATCCATCCGTCTATCCTTCTATCTCTCTGTCTGTCTATCTATCATCCATCCATCCATCTATCCATCTATCAGTCTGTCCATCCATCCATAGTAGTTAGTGTTGAACTATCCTCTATCTTTTTTCATCCATCCCTCCATCCCTCTCTCACACAGGATGTACAGGAGAATAGTGTTTAAAAGCGTTAACACACACATGTAGTGTGACTACATGGGTTGCAGTACATATATCTGGTGGACTTGTAGATACGCCTGTTAAAGTGTTCACCCTGTGTGTGTGTGTGTGTATGTGCGCACGTGCAGGAGATCCCGTTCTATCACATCTGGAGCGGCACACAGCGGAGTTTGCACTGCGCCTTCACGCTGGAGCGGATGAGTGTGAGCACGTGCGAGCTCTCCTGCACGCTGTGTGTGTGGCAGGTGGAGGGTGAAGGCCAGAGCTTCAGCCTCGACTTCAACATCTCCAAGGTAACACAGCTGGCTGTTTACACCCGCAGCACATCTCTCCGCTCTGGCACGGAACCCAACTCGTTAGCTAACACTGATCAGTTCCATCAGGGAAAGTGCTTCAATAAACTGTGCATCTTCTTCTAAACACTTCCACGATGTTCAGTCAGTAACGAATCCTCCGAGTCCCGAGACTTCAATCTGAATCCATTTTCGCTGACTCACTGACACTGGCATTATAGTTAGCAATAATAGCTGGTTATGGGTTCACAAAAACTTGTATTGCTTGTGCAGTTGCCATAGCAACTTGTCCTAAATAACCGTTTAGAAGGGTTCAGAAGGGTTATGAGCATAAACCGTAAAATAGAGACGAACGTTTTAAAGGATTTATGATTTACATCCGCCTCTTGATAATCTCTACAGCTTTAAAGGAACCTCTTAAAAGAAACCACTTTAGATCTTTCCTGCAGAAAAACGTCTCATTTCCGACAAAGTCAAGTTCATCTTTAGCTAACTGTTGCTCATATTAGATAGTTGTTCAAGGTTTAAACCCGGAACCTAACCCTAATCCTAACCCTAATACAGATTAAGGATTATTTCCTGTGGTCTGGGATCTAACCATTAGCATGGCTAATTTGAGAAGATGCCAACATGGGGACATTGGCATTAGCAAGCCAGCAGGTGTTTTTGTAGCACCACATTAAAGTAGGACCGTCTTGATCACTGTAGCTAGCACTAGCTAAAGCTGGTACTTGTCTATTTCAGTCGATGGATACTAGGAAACTTTAACTTCCCCGTTACTTTCTTCCTATTGTAGAAAAACGATGAAAAAAAGATGTACAGCGATTAAAAAGAAAATGCACAAAACAAACGAGTGGCAGCTTTATTCCCCCCACCCTGTATACATGCACTCCAGGTTCTACCGCGAAATCAAACAAGAATTTCAAGTCGTGGTAAGAGATTAGTAACGTAAGATGGGAGAAAAAGACCATGAACACTTAGTAAACCCAATTATCTATTGGGTTAGTGATCATATATTTAAGGTGCTGCAAAAGTTTATTTGGTGGCATCTAATCATAATGTGCTTCTGAACTGGGGCGCCATTACTTTGGTTTGGTTATATTCATTTAATTATTGGTATATCAAGCTCTCTTGGTGAATAACAGTAAATAACAGATTAATTGATCTACAGTAAACCCCAGCTCACTGTATTGTGGTGTTGCAGGACACCAGACCACTGGATGCTGAGCTCCTGCTGGTGGATAAGAGCAGCCCTGCTCTGGCCGGCCCTAGCGCCTTTCAGATCCCCTACCTCATCCGGCAGAAGATCTGCAGCAGTCTGGATGCGTCATGCCCCAACGGAGCCGACTGGAGACTCCTCGCCCAGAGACTCAAACTCGACAGGTACGACTTTAACCCTCTCACCACTGCAAATAGTCGTGTTTCGTTAACTCAGCTGTACAGGATGAACCAGATATACCTTAGCTACATCTCAATGGCAAGTGATATAAAGCATATTGAGGAAAATGGAGTCCCATGCTTTTCTTCAGACTTTGATCACGTTAAATATAACCAAATCACTTAGAATTCCTACGACGTTCATGTGATAATATCTCCTGTATGTTGATTTGCACCCATTAGTCACAATGCCACAAAAGGGTCTTGATATCTTTCACACACCTTTCTGGCTACAAGCTTCAGAATCGACAGCGTATGCGCGCATCCGTACTCCGAAACACTTCTGAACAACGAAACAACAAGGTTCACGGAATCATCTTGTAAAACGTTTTCGCTTGAAACAGCGGCAAATGAACGTGATTGGCTGTTAGTCAAACGGCAGCTCATTATGAGAGTCTCGACCGTGTTTAGCGATGACTTAGAATTCAGCCGAGTTTTTTTCAGGCTCGCGTACAGTGTGAAAAGAAGTAATCTTTTTAAACGTGTCTTGGTCATTAGAGACCTTAGCATTTTTTTTAGTTGTAGTACACATCGGTGTACACAAGCTCTCGCGCTCTACTGTCTTCCACAGCTTATGAACACAGGCTGAATCCACAGGCAGTGATTTAATTAGACTCCTAGTTAACTTCCTCTAGCTAATGATGCATAATGCGTAGGCTTCATTTGTCCAATCAGCTTTACCTGGTCCAATTAATTACCCATTTGAAGTGCCAGTGCTTTGCTTCAATTAGCACGTGGGGGCAAAACAATCCATTTTCATTTCCTGACTTCACACACAACCATTCAAGAAATAATCCGTTTTAAACGTGTTCGGGAGCAAAAATCCAGTGGCTTTTAAGCTGGCTTTTGGAAACGTCAAGACAAAGTGCTTGTAGGGAACAACACTTTAATCCCTTTAGGTATTTAGGGAACACAAAAAGGGCACCAGATCGAACTTGGGCTTGCCTTTAGAGGTGTTTCCCTCCAGGATGGACCAACAAGAGCCTCGGCTTTGTTGTCATCGATCGGCTTTGATCTGAAAGGTTCTGGCCGGTCAATGGGAAAGGTCACGGCTACCTGAATATCAGCACGGCAACAAACATCACGGCTCACGCTAAACTATTCATCAAACAAATGCACGTCCGTTCAGAGATCATTTTAGTCGCTTACTATATGGTGCTATTGTTTAAACTGTCTTTTTTTGTCGTTAGCTTTGAGTTCTCGTGTATGACTGCCTTAATGCAAAATAAGAGTGAGAACTATAGTTATGAGCAACACACTGATGGTACATTTCAATGCGAATGTGGGCCTCATCACATTTATTCTTATGCAAAAATTGACACCGAAATTTACTCAAAGGTTGATACAAAACTTTTTTGGTTTTTACGTAAACCAAACTAAAAATGTACGCCAGATTCACAAAAGATGGGGACAGTGGTGGCTTGGTGGTTAAGGGTTACTGGGTTACTGATCGGAAGGTCGGGGGTTCAAGCCCCAGCACTGCCAAGCTGCCACTGTTGGGCCCCTTGAGCAAGACCCTTAACCCTCTCTGCTCCAGGGGGCGCTGTATCATGGCTGACCCTGCACTCTGACCCCAACTTCCTGACATGCTGGAGTATTTGAAGAAAATAATTTCACTGTACTGTAATGTATATGTGACCAATAAAGACTCATTATCATTATAATTAAATTGCCAGGCACACACCAGAGTTGCTTTGCGTTTTTGGTGACGCCCACAAAACCCCATAAAAACGCCAAGGTCACAGACCAGAAAGTGCAAAAAGGCCTCTAAATTTATTTGTACCGTGCTTTTAACAATGGATATTGTCACAAAGCAGCTTCACAGAAATATCTACTTTTAGGATATAAAATTGAAATGTATCAATTTATCCCTAATGACAAAAACAAAGGCAACGGTGGCGAGTTAAAACTCAGAAAGTGCAGTTGTGTATTTTGACTCACATCTACGAGAATTTAAAAAAAAACAACAACAATATTTAGCAGCTGAAGCCAAAAAGGAAAGGATTATTGAAGGTGAATTCGGTGTCGTCCAATGGTATGACACAAAAACCAAGTAAACAAACAAACAAACAAAAAGTATGGTTGCTAATTGACAGTTTCTCTGCTACCAGGTGAGGCCAAGCCGAGACAAAGCTTTTTAAATTGACCAGATACCATGTCAAAGGAAAAAAAAAAGAGAGAGAGAGAGAGAGAGAGAGAGAGAGAGAGAGAGAGAGAGAGAGAGAGAAATCATACCAGTCTCTAAATATCTGTTGCCTCCTAAGGGCATCATGTGTTAACTCGTCCAGTAATATCAGTTCTGCCATTTGCACTGTCTCAGCTTCCAGCTCTTGTCTGCAGAGACCCCAGCCCCATCCTTGTTTTATACAGTGATCTTAATTGAACAACTAGCTTTATTTGTCTTACAATAAGTAGATTTCCTATACATTTCCTTGATTCCTTAATGCCATTTAGGCCCATAAGAAATGACATGTCTAAAGAATATTTAACTTGTGTGTACTTAAATTACAAATTTAATTACATTACCCCCTATCCCCCCACCCCCCAAATTTAGGGGATTTGCGTAAACACTCATTTCAAAATACGTTCATATCCAGCTCGATAAAAGCGGAGACGCAAATTGTGATTCCATCAAAAACTAATATGCGGAATGCTGTGAGGAGCAACGAGATAATGTCATCAAAAGAGTCGTTTCAGTTAGCACACAGGTGCAAGACACACCGTGTGCCATTTCCATCTTAATTCGGTGCTGAAAAATACAAATGCAAGGATCTATCACTATGCAAATTGCTAATGACCAGCTGCTATCATGAATCGCTAGCTGGCTAGTTAACTGATCGTGAAAATTTGTTGCGGTTGTCATGAGTAGACACGAGGGGGATTTTATTCTCACTGATTTACTGAAAAGCAGCCAAACCATCAACAGTGCAGGCATCTGGAGCACAAACACGCAGTGAATCAGTCAGTACGTTTACATGGACAACAATAATCCAGTATTAACCTGAATAAGACGATACTCATTAAAAAACTAGCATGTAAGCAGCAATTATTGATGACCTTAATCCGGGTAAAGTCATACTCGAAGTAAACACAAATCGAATTAAGACGTGTGGAGTACTCCTGTTTTAGTCGCATTATTGAAGCGCATTATAGACATGTACACACCTTAATCACACTGTTAACATCGTGTGGGAGGTTTAACTGCATTTTGCGACAGGAAACGTACACACACGGCAGTGCTCAAGCGTTTGATGGTAAACAAGAGAGCACGGCTGCGTCCGAAACCGCATACTTACCTGCTATATAGTAGCCAAAATACCTGTATTTCACCTACTGTATAGTAGGAAGTGAAAAACATGTATTTCGGCTACTGTATAATAGGTAAGTACGTGGTTTGGGACGCAGCCCACGGCTTCAAGCAGTCGTCTATTTGCACGAACAGCAAGACAAATAATTAACTGCACTTGAGGCTTTCGTAAAATTAAATATGAAACACCCAAAACTGTATACGGTACCAAAACGAAGATGAACTGCATGTCGATACGTGAAATTCTGGAGGGACGTCGGACGGCGAGACGTGGGGACGTAATGACGTGTGCCGTTAATCGATCTATGTTCTAAAACATGTAAAACAGGTACATGAAAGGAATATTCTGAAAGCGACTCATGTAAACACCTTAATCACAATATCTTATTCAGAGGAAGGTCAGTAATTATATTATTGCTGTCCATGTAAACGGAGTCAGTAAATGGAAATCTAGAGAAGCCGTCTTTCTGCCGTGTTTTATCCCATACACGTTATTCCTTACAACAAAATGGTCAAAGAACCCAGAGTGAGAAGCATGATGTCAATTATCTCATGTTTTATTAAAAATCTTACAGCCCTAATTACAGTTGTTTTTACAGTACTGAGAAAAGTCCCCGTTTTTAAATGGATAAATAATGATGACTCACATTTTCGAGTTGGATTGAAAAGTGTATCTGGGTAAACGCTGCCACAGCATGAAGATTGTTTTTTCATCCGCTTCCTCCAGCCAGCTTTCATGCTGCTGTACTGTACTCACTCGCTTCTAGTGAGCTTGAGGCAATTTATTACACAAACACCAACGCACACCAACCAGGCATAAAATGTGTTCGTTAGTCGTTTGCTTCTCATTTCGATTTTATATGCAGTTTCCAGATAAACTTAAATATGAGGCTCGGTTCATTTTGAGCAACAAGCTGAAATAAAATCTGATTTCATAAAAAAACAAAAAAACGGTGATGTTAACAGCAGCCTGTTCTCTCAATCATCTTTTTTTTTTTTTTTTTTTACATACCGCATATAATCAAGTGCAAAAGTACACATTCCCTTAGGACCAAAAAAAAGAAAAGAAAAAAAAAAAGACGAAGACTAAGGACATTTTCTTTATAGCAAGAAGGCAGTGTTTTCTGTCTTTACACACGGTTCCTTCATTGTCACAAGTAACAAATATGGCTTCCTCTGCCACTCTATCTTTTTTTACACATCACAGCTCTGAAAGAAGTGACTGAAAAGAGCAGCACACCATCCCTAACCATACCTGTAGGACCAAATTGTCCAGGGGGGTGGAGTCCGAGCTGATCCAGATCCTCCTACAGTACCAGGGCGGAGTCGAACAAAAAGTCTCTATTAAGTGTGTTGCGCAGCATCTCTTGGCTTATAGGAGGAGTTGGAACGTGTTAAGCTCCACCCACTGGACTCTAGGTTCTGCTATGTCTCGCTTCATTTCTGTTTGGGAGTCTTATATAGAGACTCGTTAGTCTTGGCAAGTCTTTTGGGGCTCCACTTGCATGAATGAATAATCGCACTGTAATTCTCAAGACACACCACTGCTAAGTAATGAAGATGAAATTAAATTGTACTTTTACATACAGCAAGTCTGAGGTGATCAACTTCCATAACGGATCACACGGGTGTCGTAGAGCTCGATTAAGCCCTCGTCTGTGTAAACAAAACAACAGGAACGACAGTACTCCTGTTCGTAGTGTAACCGGTGTTAAACGAATGCTTTCCTACACTGAAATCCTGCTTCTGTCTCCCTGCATGCAGACACATGAGCTTCTTCGCGTCCAAAGCGAGTCCCACGTCTACGATCCTGGACCTCTGGGAGGCTCAGCACTTCCACAGCGGCAACCTGAACCAGCTCGCCGCCATCATGGCCGAGATCGGCAAACAGGAGGCCATGATATTCCTGGTGTCCGACGGGGAGTGCTAACACATCCACACACACACACACACACACAGAATCAGAGCCAGGAATAAAGGCCTCTAAATGCTGGGGGTCGATAAGGTTTAATAATAGAAGGACTAATCTAACAGGGTTTAGCCACCAGTTAGGTGTGCTGTGACTATAAATACACTAAACACACACACAAACTACATTTACGATCAGCAACGATGTATAGAACTCACGTTTTGGCCCTGTCTTGATTCACGCTTTTTTAATTGATGGTAGCGTATCCACACTTCTGTCTGATTTCTTTATTTTTTGTTTACAGGAATTCGAAAATAATCAAAAATCATGATCGGAATTATATACGAAGGCAACTCAGAAGTCAGGACACAGCTAGGACAGGGGTGGACAAACCAGTAGCACCAGTAGACTCCCAGGAGAAAGAGATTTTGTGTATTTTTTTATTCGTAGTTACCCAGAGACAAACAGATCGATCAACCAGGAAGAGGAAATGAACTGTACTCCGTATCGACGTACACAAAAACGAGTTTATTTTGCTACGCAGCCACGTTTAACCTTAGACAACTTTAGTCCACGCTACTTGTTCGGAATCTCAATCCGAATGATACCTCACTTCGCAGGTGAACGTGTCAAGAGAACGTAAACATGCTAGCAAGACTTGAATAATAGATTTCACGTGCGATCTGAGGACGGAAAACCGCGTGTCGTATCCAGAACGTTCGCCAAAAAACTTCGGTCAAGACGATGAAAAAACACGATGTTCGTGAAAATCTCGTCCAATCGTAGAATCTCCTTCGTTTCCCTTCACGTAACTAGCAAACGAGCTCGTCAAATGTTATCCCATTTGCCTCAGCTACCACTTTTTAAAACATCGGACTGGACGTCTGCACATTCCGACTTCCGCTGGCTAGCCAACAGGTTTACGATTTGTCCGCCCCTGTACCATGAATTCCTTAAAGAAATCGGAGGAAATTGCGCTTGCAAAATTTTTCGTGTTGCCGTTGAGACGGTCGTTCTCATTTTGTAAACGTGTGGCGTACAGCAATATGCAAATGCAAAGGGTTCACAGTGCCACAGTCGGAAGGTACAATAAGGTTCTTTATTGAAGGTATAAACAAGATTTCCCATTTAAACAGGAAGAACTTTTAAACTTAGTATGACAGAGAAGTAGAGAGAGAGGGGTATGAAAAGGAGTTTTGAAGGCAGCCGTGCTGCTTTAATGCGACCACCAGCGTGTCAGTAGCCTGATTGTCGCTCAAATATAACAACTAAATAGCAAAAAAAATTCTAAAGATGGTATCAGTTATATATTATCATAACCAGCGGAAACAGATCAAACCGTAAGAAGCGTGTCTTTGTGTGCAAGGTGTCAGCTTTTCTTTTCCCTTCGACCCACTTCAGGCACCGGAACACGGCTGCACTGCTTTTCCAAAGCCATAAACAAAAATCCCCAAATGCATGGATGATGAATAATATGGTCCTGATACGTGCGGGGGAATAGAGTGAACATGCGCAGGATCTTAGTGAGACGTAGCTAATAGAGAATAGAGGTTTCAGTATGATGTTGCTCAATGTTTTCAGGGAAATCTTTTTTTTTTTTTTTTTTTTTTTTTTAAACCACAACATATAATTTGATCATTTTTTAAATAAAGAACGCTCTAAAATAGAGAGGAATTTAGTATAAAATGCAATACTTTTGTTTTAAAAAAAATATTTTCCAATCAAATGTTGATCATATTTGTTAGCAAAACCTTTTGGCTTTAGGGCATTCTGCGATTCTTTTCATTCCCAAATCAGAGACAAAAAAAAGAGTATCGGGAAGCTTGATTGAGAATCGTGAAGCCGTGTAGCAGCCAAAAAAAAGTCAACCCTGTAATAAATCAATCACACAATCAAATTACAATAATATCCCAGAGCTTATCAAGCAAGACGTTATCTTCTCAGGCTGCTTTCACACGTTCCACACTATTTTAAGGCGTGTTACTTTTGTGTTATCACAATATCGGCACTGAAACCTATCCGACAAGGCTAGTTTCCCGCAGCAGTTTGTCCTCCGGGTTCGTTTCGTGTCCGAAAGAAATCGAACATTCATTTTCTACTTTAGAAACGTCCCACTTTTTTTAAAGTGAAACCATGAAAGCAGCCGCAACGATGCAACTTATCCCAAGAACACGTTCACGTACGACAGCGATTGGGAATCAGGACGGTTTTAAAAGAGCAGTTTGTGGACGAAAAACAAAAATCCTCATACGTAACAGATTCTATAAACAAGTTTGATGTTTATATATATTTATAGTCCGTACAGGATCTTTCCCCTGGAAAACGACTTGAACTGCGAAATCGCTATTGTATAAAATCGTTTCGAAGGTGTTTGTTGGTAAACGAGACCTTTTAGCTGTACTCATGTTCGGCGCATGTGAATCCAAGAGGGTTTTGCATCACGGATGCACGTTGTGATGACATCACATGCCACGTCTCGTCCCAAATCTGCGGAAAATCTGCGGTAATTTTGAAAAATTGCAAGCTCCTCTGAATATTGTGGAGTTTGTGTGTCCATTTCTATGATCGTGAAATCCTGGAGGAACTGATTATTCGCTTTTGCTGCCATGTGACCACCCGTTAGCATGCTAACATCGAACACATCAGAAATATATTTATTACAGCAAATATTATTTTGTTACTTGTTAGCTACATTAGACTTCTCACAACATTTTAACTGATCAGCTACGTTTGGAATGGGAATACAATTTCTCCCCAAACTGCTCCTTTAACCTGGGATTAATGAACGATTAATGAGCTCCAGAATTCAGCACTATGTTCAGCTGTATGTATTATAATACGGTGTCGAGCTTTCAGTGGGACCACATGGTTTTGAAAGGGTTCCATTTCTTTTTTTCCCCCCTTTCATCTATACAATTAACGTTGTATATACAAATCTTTTTCTATTCCAGTTGCGATGCTGGCGCTACACCTACACATCTCTGGAAGTCGGTTAACCAAAGTTTATGAGCCATTTGAGACGAGTTTCTTTCCTTTAACGTCGTCGCATTAAAACGTTCCTCAGACCGTCAGTACGAAGCCGTCCAATCAGAACGATGTAAATTTCAAACTGTGCAGCATTTTAATAAAAACGAGCATTTCACCAGAAACACAGTTGAACTCTGTCATCTAGGAAGTACATGTAAATGATATTTTAATATCAAGCAAAAAGAAAAAAAAGGAAAAAAAAAACAAAAAACAAAAAACAAGGTTACATTTGTCCAAGTTTGACCCGTGAAGTGTTTGGTGCATCGTTCATCAATTACAGCATTATGTTTTTCAGAATTATTGCAGTGTTTTTTTGTTTGGGTTTTTTTTTTCGTCCTGAAGTTGTTTGTAAAATGGATGAGGTGTTTTTTTTTAGTATATATATATAAAAAAAAACAACAAAAAAAAACAGTAAAAATGTATTTTCTAAATCGAAACATGTCATTTTGTGTCCCCGTCATGAATGTGTGCTTAAATGTTAACATTTTTCCTCATCTCACAAACGTAAAAAAAGAAAGGAAAAAAAAAAAAAAAGAAAGGCACTTTTTTTTGCCAAAAAAAGCCAACTTTGGACGTGACGTCAGATCCAATTCCCCACGATTGTACATTGAGTCGATCTCACTGATAGCTGTTCTGTATAAAAGAATGTGTGTGAGTGTACTGTTACTTTTACCCAGCTCTTTATTTTCCGACTAAAAACAGTAGACTTGTGTACCTGTGAATGTTCTTTCGATTTCTTAAATTCTCAATGTTCCTTGCCTTTCTGCAAGTCAGAATGCTGTATTTAACACGCCACAGCGCTTATGCAATTGTACAATTCTTTTTTTAAACCATATTTTGAAGGCATTTTTTGTATTTGCGTTTGTTATTTCTCTCTCAAATCCCCCCCTCCCCTCCCCTCCCGTCAACGTAAATTGTCGTCGATGACTCTGTGCTAACAGGAAGCCCTTGTGACGGAGGGTTTTTCTCTACTTTTGGACAATGATATGGATTTGTGGGTAGAATTTTGGAAATTCGTTTCTAAGTGCTTTCAAGTATTTACTTGGCCTTATGTATATATATATCTATGAAATTTCAGAAAGGTATGTATAGTAATTCAACCTGAAAATGTATGTAAATAAATTATATATTGTTAAAAACAGGAGTTGAGTCTTCATTTTGGTTTTTCAAATGACTTTATTAACATACAACATGACCATTTTTTTTTTTTTTTTTTTTGCGTTTTTCTTCTTTCGAATAAACGTACAGCTATAACAGAACTTTTGGATAAAAATATCTATTGTGAAAAAGAATACAGCAGTTTCCCATTTTCAATATAAACACGCATCATGATAATATCTGGAGGTGCAAAGCTATTAAAGAGGCACTTAATACAGCAAACACTTTCAATAAAAGGGGAGGGGGGGGGGGGACACAACCCCGAGGAGCGAGACAAACGTGTGTCGGAGTGATGGAGAAATTCTGCGCTTGATCATCTGATCCATGAATGTAAACTATAATCTGAAAGCACGTCAGCTGCTGGAGCACAGGAGGAAGATGACAGGGTTTTGGAAAGTGAATTAATGCTAAAACTGACTGAATTGAAAGAATTTGTCCAGATATGTATGACCTTTGAGTCCGGACTCTAACTACAACCTTACAAAGCAGCAGTTACTTTATCCACACGTGTTACCTGAATGAGCTGATGAACTGATAACACTACAGTGTTTCTAATCATTAGTCGATAATGGTGATGAGAACATAGCAGAGGATCTTCAGATGCCTTATGACAGGATAAAGATCTGGATACACATATCAGAGTTACAGCTTTATGGTTAAAAGATTAGGACAAAACAGAAAATGACAACAGCAAAAAAAAAAAAAAAAAATCCACCCTGAACAACTTGCATATTTTCCAACTTTACCCACAATGCCATTTGTATAACTGCAATGCATTCTGGAACACAGAGACCAAATTTTGCATCAACATCTCCATTACTTTTTCATCCGAGTTCTCATTAATATGATTTTTTATTATTATTATTTATTTATTGAATGCCATTGTAACTGCACTAGCAATAACAAACATGACATCAGTGTCATGGGAATAATGAAAATATGGCGCCGATATCATCGTCACAAATTTTGCAATCTAAATATTTAATGTGTTTCAGGGTGGAGTTTTTCTTTACAATAAAAACAACAACAACAACAACAACAACAACAACGCACTCTCACTCAATGCAGGTATCGGAACAGTGACTGATTTTGGATAAAATAGTCTATCATGTTTGGGGCAAAAAGCTTGGCTTCTAAAATCACTGCGCTAAACCCATTCTACAATTAAACATCCTCCGACTCATGAAGAGCTTGTAATGAGCCAAAACAGCTCATTGAGGTGGTGTGTTCGAATAAGAGAGGCACTCAATAATCCGCTGAAGATTAACAGACCCACAACGTAACCAAGACAGGTTTAAAGGACGGGAGTGCTTTCCAAGATGACGTTATTGTCTAATAAAAGAATATATAAGAAGGGGGATACCCAGGAAGCGGCAGTGTTCAATATTAAAAAGCCGAGGATGCTTTACTCTAGTTATGTCAGAAGGCAGGTTCTCACATTTTCGCACAATTTGGCCACCAGCCAGCTCTCCCAATCAGACCACAGCTACCACCTGGGGAGGGTGAAGGCCAACACGTGCGTTCTGGGAGCCTGTGAAACCAGCCAACCTCATCTTTGCTGGTCATGCTGCGTCATAAGACGGCGTAACGCACTGAGTGAAGCGCTATCCGTCCTCTTAGGCATACATGAGATTACTGATACTAACAAGTGGCTTGTGGAATGTCACGGTGATTGACAGTAAGTCCATCCTAAAATATTCTTCCCTTGGCTCCAGGCCACAGATGGCACTGGTATTGGGCATCAGACAATATTTTTGATTTTTCCCCCTACACTAAATTTATTTATTTTTTTAACCCAAATCAAAATGGACCTCCATTTAATAAACTGTGTCAATACACACAATTTAAAGATGTATTTTTTTTTGGTATATATGCGTAGTGGTCTTGGACAACCAATCAGATGAGGCAAACAGCCCAAACACAAAATATCAGACATCTGCCAAATATTTTTCTGTCTAAAATATATATTTGACATCTCATCTTTAATGGTTTCGTATTGACTTTCTCATCTTCTTCTCACCATCTTTCTGTAAAGATTCATTTGGTTCGTAAGCAGATACTGGCTGATGCTCCTCCTCCTCCTTCATGTCTGTCTTATCGGAAGATCTTTAACGATGTAACGGTTTTGTCCGCACAGGGTAACGCACACTGTTGAAACTCTTGTCTGTGATCATCGCGCGTGCGCTACAGACTCGGTCGATGGAGACGAAGTTGGAAAAATGCTGCAGGTTTCCCTTAATGACCTTGTAATTAGTCGATTCAGGTGCCAGAGCCAAGGGGAGGCCTGTAGGACTGAGACGGAGCACCACGACGACGACACTAATGACCAGTCTGCCCATTAAAAACAGTCATCTGGCTTCACCAAGAGATTCTGAAGTGATCATGGTAGCACCGCACGCTCTTTGAAGGAGGCAATATCGTGTCGATCGTATCAAGTTTCTTTGATCAGCAGGAGTCTTGCTTTTGGTTAAAAAAAATGTAAATTCATGCTCAGCAAACGAGCTCGGCTCATGCAGGCCCTAAGCCTTTTGTTAATTAGAGGTACCTGTCGGATTAGAAGAAAAAGTCGTGGCACGCTCGGTATGGGAGGCACGTAAAGATTGTCGCTCGGGTCAATATGAAGCTCTCGCAATCAGTGCTAATGCAGTGCTGTTCGGCTGCCAGGGGCTCATTTTTCTTCCTTGCCATTACTTTAAGTACCACGGCACACGGGGGATAGAGGACTGTGGGTTGTCTGGGGACACGCAGAGCTGCACTGACGTAGTGTTAGGATGATGTCACACCTTGGGCCAGAGTTTCTATACATGCCATAAATGTATTCCAGACCTAATTCGATCAGGAAGTGCGCATTCTCTGATGAATTACGTATTTGTGTACTTAACCTGTGCTTTAAATATTGTGTGACTGACTGAAGAGTGCCCATATATGTTAAACTAATCAGAGAGGAAAAAAAACAGTAAACTGTGGTAGACATGAATGAGTAAGCACATACTGGCAACATGAGACATAGATTTAGCTATTCTCATTTACCATTATTAAGGCTGGAATTTGCTTCGAAATCCAGTACCTATTCGGTATTCAATATCAATACGGATCCTGCAATCTCAAGATTAATGGAAAAAGTGGCCTGTTTCTTAAACGAATACTGACAGGGATGAAACGCTAACCTGTGCTGGCAGGGATGATGAGTTCTTTACCTCCTGAGGTGAAAATGGCTGAGATTTCCTGGCTACAATGATCACAACAGGCCTAATCATCTCTGTCGGGAGAAAACCCAGGCACATCATCAGATCATACTATTTATTTATTTAAGAACAACAAGATCAAGACCATTGAAAAGCACCGTGTGGTTTTCTCTCGGCAGTCTTATTATACCAGGTTTTATTTTTTTATTTTTTAAACTAAACGGTAAGAAGACAGTATTCCAAAACTGCGGTCCAAAATTTCTAGCCGTCATAACCCTTGCCATAGGAGTCTGTCACGTGTTGGTCTGTCCTGCCTCAATTCCACTGGAGCGCTGGATCTCAGCTCCTCAAAGTGGAGAGAAGGCGTGACCTTTACACAAAGGCTTATCCTTCTTTGAGTAGAACGTCTTGCCCTCCAGGTTGACGTGGCAAAGCTGTGAAGATAGAAAGGGGGGGGGGGGGGGATAGAAGGTGAAGGGGAATGAATGGGAATTCTAAAATCAAATCTCAGAAAGGGAGTACAAAAGGGCGTATTCAAGGGGGGCGTGCTGGTGGAGGGAAGGGGGGTTATTCCATTCGAGTCCGTTGAGCCGACAAACATGACTGCGAGGCAAAAATGGCCGAGGTCAGAAGGTGGTGAAGAGAGGCATTGTGAGGGACAGGCATCCTCAGACGAGGCAACAAGCAGTGAATGAATCGAAAGGACTTACCGCACAGACGAAGCACGTGTCGTGCCAGCTGTAGCCTAGAGCTTCCAGGAAGCGGTCGCCGGCATCGATCTTGAAGTCACAGCCATGACATTTAGTACCAAACATCTTTTCATAGTCTGTGGGGGGAAACAAACGACAACAAAAGCCGATTAGTTGATTAGCATGCAAGAAGCCAGAGCTGAGCCAGAGAGGGGGGGGGGGGGGGGGGGGGACCACAAAACAGACAGAAAACATTATCAAACCTGTGAGATTACATTAGTCATGTCCATGCTTAGTAGTCTAGAGGCTTTGATAACACAAACAGCTCCTGATGCTTAAATACACTTTCCGTGATTTTCCATTCCAGTTGGAGACGGGGTTTAAATTGGCCGTCTTAGGGAACGGTTTTTCAAGCTCGTGCTGAGACTGCAGCTATTTGATCAACACTCAAGTCCTGGTTTCTAACTGAATGCTGACACAAGAACACTTGAACCGCCACAAAATGCACTGACCGCATGCTTCATTTCCATAAATATAAACCCTTGCTATATACGTGCACGCAAATGTCTGGGCGTGTTAGATAGGACGGAAAGCTGCATCTGCACAAAATACAAACTACAGACATGAAAAAGGAAGCAAGAGAAAAGGAAAAAAAAAAAGTAATCTGAAATGAAAACACACAACAACCAAGAAACAAGAATAGATCTAATCAAAACTCTTTATTAAAAGCTCAAGGCGATCAATCGATCACCCTGGAGAATCTGACTGGGAGCAGAAAGCAGTTGCGCAGCAGGTCGATGTTCGGGGTGGTTTAATGTGCGCAGCCGAGCAGTAGCAGTGTGCGAGTGATTAAAATGGCTATGGCTCTGCAGGGACAGTCTCTAGGCTTTCACCTCTCTCGCAGTAAGGCTCGCCATCTTCCATGTAGAAGGCCTGGTTCCTGATGGGCCTCTTGCAGGCGGCGCACATGAAGCACTGGACGTGATAGGTCATCTTCAGGGCGTGCATGATCTCCTGGCGAGAGACAAAAGAGTGTTTGAAAGATCTGGGAAACAAGGCCATCGCTCTAGCATACATGCATGGGAAAAAAAAAAAAAAAAAAGTCTGAGTGCACTCGAGGTGCCATACTAACTTTTGGTATTTTAGTCATTTTTAGAAAGAGAGTACACAAAGTACCTGTGTTGTATCATTTATGGGTACAGATACAAATTACAGGCTGTTCTTATAGCTTTATTTATAAACTCAGCACGATTCTTTTACTCGTTCTGCTTGTTCAGAGCACACCAGGATGGAAACTGAGATCTACTAGCTTCTCCTCCATCTTATTAAAAAACATGCTCACTCCGGCAATCTTCTTCTTGCACTTGGCGCAGTTTGGGGCGTAACGGTTGTCGTAGCATTTGGTGCAATAAACGGAGCCTTTCTCCTCAAAGAAGCCGCCTTCGTCGAGCACTTCTCGGCATTGACAGCACGTGAACTCCTCAGGGTGCCAGGAGCGGCCCAGAGCCACCACGTAGCGACCTCTGAAACACAAATACACACACACGCACGCGCATTTTTCTTTAGTCAAAGGGACTCTCAGGGAATCCACAGTACCTGTATAAATCCGTAATGGAAAAATCACAGGTCGCTCAGCTACGGCATTCACACTGATCGGCGTAAAATCTCCTGTTCTGAGAAACGCTACTTTCTTTTGAAGTTTGACCTTTTCCCTTTCTGCCTGCTCTACTAAATATTGACAAGTCCCCATTGACTTCATCCCTATTTTAACACCACGCAGCACTTCACCTCGCAAAGTGGCTCTAAAAAAATGTCAGTAAGTGTCACCCGAGACCCACGGCACTACCTGATGATCTTGTTGCATGCGGCGCAGAGTGGCGTGCGTCCGGAGCCGGAGTCGGACTCTGGGTTCTGCTGCGCGGCCTGGAGGATGGAGCTGCGGTTTTGCTCGGGTGTGGGCTGTGCCGGCTGCCTGTGTTGCGTCACCACCGTGCTCGTCTTATCTGGCCGATAGCGCTCGGCAAAGTTCGGGTCTGTCACCCAAGGTGGCCGGCTTGAAGGTCCAGACGTGGTGGAAGATTGAAGAGGTGGAGCTGCACATCGAGGTGACAAACAGAGAGACGATATAGAGGCAAGTGGCAGCCAGACAGACCTTATACTAGACTACACATTTCACATCATATCTATAGTATAGAGAGAACATATGGGAGCAGGAGCCTTAATACAACCATCTTTTTTTTGCCATTACACGCAGACATCAAGATAAAATGGGATCGTGGAAAGTCATTAAGGCTCAAGCTTTCGTTTGTGATCTCTGGGTCTTTAATGAAAGACAGGCATGCGGAGCTGTTCAGTCTTATTACAACTTTCATTCAGCAAAATCTGACTGATCTAAAACATTTTAAGGGTCAGGCATTTTCTCCTAGACGCTTCGAAAGCAACCATATAAGCATTTTGAACTTGGTCGGATGGAAGAATGACATTCAAGGACAGACATGATTTTAAATAAAGGATGTGACAGGAAATTCATTGGGGTGTGAGATCATGGGCTTTACCTCGAGCTCCTTCGGGCTTCGCTGCAGGTTTGCTGGGGCACGGAGTCACTCCATGGCTGTGGAGACAAAAAAACAAGTCTCTTCAGAATAAGGATTGCCAGAAAACAACTGCGTCAGTCCAGACCAATAAAAATGTTACAGGCCAGTATCGGGTCTGGCACAAACATCCTGCTCAGAAGACCCATGCACAGCAGAGTCGGCAGGTTAAATCATTTTATAATGAACACACAGAGGCCTGGTCTAGAGTACCCGAGAAAGAACTCGGAGGTTAATGATGTTCACCCACGGGTTGGTACAGTGCTCGGCATTCATATTCCACCGATATAAAAAGGATGCAATGCCTGTAACATCGAAATTCTGACCTTCATTACATAAACAATCTTAATGACAGCGATACACAAGAAAAAAAATATATATTTAAAAAAAAAAAACCCACTGGAAGTGTAACAGCCAGCCGTGCTTCTGTGAACACTTCACGCAGCCGCTACTGCCGCACCGAGCCTATAAGTCTCCGAATGTGCACTTGAGGGATGTTTTTTTCCCTGTTCCTAATGAAATCGCTAGCCATTGGAAGGCAGAGGGTCTCTTTGTCTCCTGAAATTGCGAACCAGGGCATCCCACAGGTGCCGTAAGGACTGAGATTGCTTCCTCAGACTGTCCTCTGGAGTGCAGCAGCGGTTTCGTCAGGAGTACGACTGGCAGGGGCTGAAACGATCTCTCGAACGCACCCGTCTGACAGGTTTGTTCTGTTCAGCCGAGGTCACTTCAGGACAAGCAGATGGTGAACGCTCATCTGTCGTGCTGAAACCTCGTCTGCAGTCTGGACACGGCAGAGCAGCTTTACTCCATGGGGCCCTGGCAACGTTTACGCATCCATCTGCGGCTTGCCAACATGGCCTCTACCTCGCTTCTTGTGACGTGATTGAAGATGCAGCAGAAAGACCGAGTGTGGGCCTGAGCTCGGCATTAGGGAACAGTTTTAGTATTGGTGTCGAGAACAGCTCAGCGATTAAGCTTCCGACCCTAACAATGCAAGTTCAGTGAAACTTTTTCAAATGAATAGCGTAAATATAATAACTGTCAGATTTGACAAGTTCTGGCTTTGCGAATATTTGGCTATCCAAAGCCAAATCCTTCAGAGTCTATACACAGCATAAAGATATCATCAATAGACCACCTCTACCTTGAGATCTTCCTTCCTGCAGGTCTCATCTTGAACCAAAATCTAACACACCTGTCTCAGTTAGTCAACAACTTCTGAAGGCAATTATTAGATGGTCGTTATGGTTGGAGCTAAAGTCTTCAGGAAGGTAGATCTCCAGGAACAGGGTCGGTGACCACAGCCATCGACAAACAAGAGTGGATAAATTATTAGCCCTGGCACCCAGGACAAGATGATTAGGTCCAGGATGTTAAGCTTATTTTTAATAAGTTGGCTCTGTAGACAAACAATCACATGCATTTTTTTTTCCTTCATGCATTTATAACCAATAGAGAAAGAAGAAACCCTCATCACTGACTCCAACTAAACCCAAGTTTTCATTCGGTGTGTATATTTAAACTTGACATACATGCCGGCGTGTGGAAACACTTAAGAGTCTGACTTTATCTCGATGTTGTTTCGATTCCTTTGATCGAGGCATCCTCTCACCGTCTGAGACGAATCAACATCTAAAATGTAATCTTCCAGCCTGTTTACTTCACACTAAAATGCTTTGTTCTGTACCCAATATAACCTTTTGCTTTCTACCGAGTCAGTGGAGCTGTGGAGCTCTGTTTTTTCCTCTCATGTTAAATAAACCATAGCTGCAACAAAGAGACGAGTTGCTGATATTTACTGCCGAGTTCCTGGGGAATCTCTGCAGCGAGAAAATCGGTGCTCTGAATGAATTATTCTTGCGTTTAATTAAGGATTCGTGTACGCAAGATTCGTTTAGCTTGTAAACGTCCTCAGAAATGAATAGTGCAACACCAAAGTAAGTAGTTGGGGCAGTGTCGCACCAGGGTTAGTGTTCGTGTTAGAATTTTAAAAACTCTTTAAAAACTCTCATATAGCCTTCAAACCTGTTTTGAGGTCTGTTTTGCGTATGGAATTTCAATATTGGTAAATATCTTTGAATGCAAAGTCAGAGTTTTCGATTTGAGATGAGGCTCATGACAACAGCAGAAAGTTTGAACAGAAACAGACATTGTTAGTGTGTTTAAAGTAGCTGTTCATAAACTCGCTGAAATCTTTACAGTTCAACTCGGACTCCTGACGTACAGGGATCTCAGACGGGCCATCAAGTAAATGACTATGGCCGAGCCGTCCCCAACGTGGGAATTTACGTCTGCATTCGTGTATGCATCATGGACATAGCTAGAGATAGATAGAGAGATAGATAGAAAATGTTAGCTACTACTTTTTAGCCATTTAGTTTTCTGGCCAATCAAAACAAGAGCCTGGACAAAACATTAAATCTTTCAGTGGCCCAGTAGGAAAGCTTATGATACTTCTACCATGCAAGTTTTTATAGCTTTTAGCTACAAGTGCAAAACTGTTATCGCTACAATCACCACTACAGTTCTGTGGTCTTTTCTTTCTGAAATCATTAATCCATTGTTGCAATTTCTTTTCCCAACACTAATGATCAATCCATACCCACCATGTCACGTGAACTGCAACAAAACGATACCATACTGCAAAACTCCTGGGCCATGAACAGGCCTTTTTTTTTTTTTTTTAACTATGAAAACACTGACTGGTGTCACAATGCTGGGGGGAAAAAGAAAAGAAGAAGAAGAAGAAAAAAAATCAGCTAGCAAGTGTAAGGCTCTTAATTCAAACACTCCGTCTAGTTTGCAGACTTGCTGGATAAAAGCAGCTACAAAATGCATGAAATGTTAATGTTCCAGCTGGACCTCATTAGTTATGTGTTGCAATACTTGCACTGCATAAACTTTCAACCTACATGTTATATATTCTGGAAAATGCTGCATTTGTTTCATCACTATATTTTCACCCTCTACACTGAAAGCTTAGGTCAGATAAATATTTTATAAATGTTCCCGAAGCAGTATTATTGATATCTTGTTGCTATTATTCATACACCGTCCTCGAAATGCTAAATGATCCTCACCGTTAATGGCCAGCCTCATACATCACTTTTACTTTGCAGGTTCCTTCTTTTTTCTGTGTGTGAAAAAGTGTGTGTATGTGTGTGTGTGTGTGTGAGAGAGAGAGAGACTATTTCTTGTATTTGATGACACAACAGACAGGCTTGATTAATGTTCCATGGATTACCGTTAATCAGCTTGCGCTCACCAAACCAGTTGGTACCACTCAGGCGTGACTCGTCTCCTTGTTTCTTTTCAAAAGCTTTGCAGAAACAGAGGCACCGATACGGGCCAAAGGAAGAGAAGAAAAAAAAAATGCCACGGTGTGTTTAAAAAGGGCCCGCTACATCATCCAGGTATGACAAAACTGATGGAGCCTTTGCAGTCAATTCGTAAGTGAACTGTAATTACTATTAATTATTTATAGTGAGTGCAGACGAAATTATAGCCATCGCTTATTTTAAGTCCGTGATCCATAACAGGACATATTGCTGTAGGACTCAAACTGTTAAGGTGCTTAGTTTTTACCGTCACAATGTCGAGCTGTACAGGAGGCGGCTTTAAAATACAGAAAATTATTCTAATTGAGGTGGATGATACGGAAATATATCATGGAGAGAAACTGTGCTTTTCTGAGCATATACTTAAATGTATCAATATGACAAATAAATACCAGAAGAACTAACTAACACAATACTAAATGTATCTATAGACAGGGAAAAAAAAGGTACTTGTTGCCTAATTAATAAAAATCAACAATTAATAAATTATTAGTTTCCTATAAAGATCACACACAACAGTTTAGGCTGTTTTGATAAACATAAATCAACCAGCAGTAATATTTTCAGGACAGAAAGTTCTCTAGAATTTGCTTTTGCTACACATACAAGTCAAGCGTGAACAGTTGTTAGATGTCGCCTGAATGATCGGTTTTTGCAGATTAATCACCACTGACAACTGTTTGCTGGAACTATTGCTTATCAGCAAAAATCCACACACAGTTTTTCCTGGTTGCGTCCATCGCGGGAGCGGCTGAGAAGGGTCCGCTGTCATTATACAGTACGAGAGCGACCTCTAGAGGCAAAATAAAAACCACTAACAAATTTTGTTCTGATATTTGACGTGTTTTTTGATTCATTTTGGATGTCTCTATTTTCAGTTGCTATTTGGAGTGTTCAATTTGGATTTCTCTTTTATTTACTTTCATATTTATGAATATTTATTTATATATAGACACACACACATACATATATATACATTATATATATATATATATATATATATATATATATATATATATATATATATATATATATATATATATATATATACATATACATACATACATATATATATATATATATATATATATATATATATATATATATATACATACATATATATATATATATATATACACACACATACACACACACATATACACACACATCTATTTACTTATATTTAAAAAAATAATAATTAAAAAAAAAAAAAAAAAAAAAAAAAAGGACGGTACTTTCTCGTGGTAGTCAGTACTCTATTTTTGTAATAAAGTTCAGCCATATTTTACTTTGAGTGTTATGCTTAGTTACTTAGTGTTATCAGTAAAATCTGGTATCGGTCAACCTCTAGTTGTGGTTAGTGAAGTAAAAGGGAGAGTTAAGATTTCAAGCCTGAGAAGAGATGAAATAAATAACAATAATAATAGGACACAGTAGGAAGGAAGTAAAGTTTTAATGTTTGATGAAAAGAAGAAGTGAAAGGTCGTTTCAGGACAGATTTGCTTTTTTATGAGCCAGAAAAAAAAAAGCGATGAAACAAAACAGAATGAGAAGAAAGAAAATACGAGAAATAAAGATGAAAGCTCAACACACAGAGGACCTACACTATACGCTGTGAAAACAGTCCAATACCTGACAATTCCCTCAGACTAGCAGAACTACAGATTCGTGTGTAGAAACACGTTGTGAAATAAGAGAGAGACAGACAGAGCATGTGCTAACTCTACAGCAGACCGCACTCAGTCTGGGTTTAAGGAGTCTTCAGGTTTGCACCTGGGCTGTGTTTCTTCTTGCGATTTTTTTTTTTGTGTGTTTTTTATTCCCCCCTCCGTTTTAATCTTCCCTAGACATCCCACACATCACCGGGGTCAGTGTAGGCCCATGATCAGCACGCCGTGTTTCCCTGATATGACGCGACGGTCAGGCTGGGTGTGGTGCGACGCCTGGGTGTTCAGGACTTGATGTTGAGGGACCGAGCAGACCTGTCATGGTGCCAGTCCCTCAGCCTGGCATAGCGAGGGCTCTGAATCTCCGTGAGGAACTTTTCCCTGCCAGAGCCAGCACACAGAGAGAGGTAAAAAGGGGGGGGGGGGACGAGACAAGAAAGCCACACGCAATAAGAGAAAGAGAAACAGAAAGAACAAGACAGCTTGGGAAAAGATTTGAAACGTTAAAACACAAGCGAGCGCACACCATGCAGTGGATTTTACAACGTCAAATAAATAACCCGACTGTTAATTACAGCCGAGCTATAATGAAAGCTTGTAGCCGGGACGCAACAAAAGAGAGATCTAACGCCGGCCTTCATCACAACTGATCACACAACACTCTAAACGAGAGAAGGAGCAGGTTAGCACTTTCCACTGCACTTCATTAGAGCCACACATTTCCACTCCTGATATTTACCTGGACCTTTTCATGGTCTCATCATCCGGGTCCTGCACTGAGGAAAGCACGACACACACAAACACACACAAATCAGGTCCCCCGCCGTTCAGCTCGGACACACACCCTCATACACGGCATTCAAACACCAATTAATCACTAAATGCTGTCACACACACACACTATATATTTATCATTGCCTTAGGGACAATTTGATAAAGACTTACGAGGAAATAGAAATTAATGTACAGTAAATATGGCAGTCGTTTCCATTTAGCAATTAGGACGGTGTCTAATTCGGCCCTTCTCCTGTGTTTTAGTTTATAATCATTTTGTGGAAGGCAACTGAATCAAATGGGCTATTTGAATGTATAAAATGTGCTAATTAGATCTAATTTATCATGTGCACGTTTAAAAAAATTTACACTCTTCTGCAATTACCACTTTAACTAAAAAAAAAAAAAAAACTTTAAATAATCTTGCAAAGGTGTGGGCGCTATGATGAAAATATCATGTTTCTCAAAAGTTATTGCTACAATACAAGACATGAATCATGAAGTATAGATTTTTTCCAAAGAACATAAATTTTTTTTTTTAGGGGGAGGGGGCGATGACTTCTGCTCAGTGATACATTATTTAATATCTACAAAAAAGACAACTTATACTTACTGAAATAAATAAGTATATACAAAACAAATATATTTAAGACATTATGAACTGAAAAAAAATCTGAAAGTGTAACGGGAAAAAAAAAATCTGTTGCTGCCAGTCATCTTGTAATAATTTTTTTTTTTTACATCTATAAAAAAAATAAATAAATAAAATAAAATAATAAATATCACAATATCCACAATATGACAATATCGATATTATGGTGTCATATCACCGAGCCATTTTGCAAACTATATTGCGAACTTTACATTAATATTAAGGTCTTTTTTTTTTTTTTTTAAACTTATTTATTTAGCAGATTCATGGCATAAAATGTCATGCCATGAATCCATTTTAAAAAATCCATTTAAAAAAACGAAAAAGTTCAAGGGGAGTGAAAAGGTATGCAAGACGCTGTTTAATCGATCATTTGGAACCATAAATTGAAAATTTATCTAACGAACTGCCCAGAGTTCATGTGTTTCAGGTAGAGATGCACAGATGTTTCCGATAAACATACTGATCATCGGCCGATAAAGGCCATTTTTTACGCTCTCGGCTATCGGCCGATGTTTTAAAAACATCCGATGATCAGGGCCGATTATATCTCGTCAATCAAAAGAGGGCGGGAAAACACATCGACTTGGTGCTGAGTGTAAAGATGATGTCTCTTGTGTGGAATGACGACAAAACTGCAGTTTGTAAGCTCTGCACTGCTAAAATTTTACACCCGAAGTGAGCAGCAGTGAAGCGGGAGATTTGGTGTCGAGTCTAATTTTTATGCCGCTAAATTTTTTTTAACTGCTCTCGCTGAATTAAAGCGCCAGTACACTGTTGAAAGATTTAAATGAAGAGGAGTTGACAAAAAATTATATATTGCACAGAAAAATATATTTGAAGTAAGTGTAGTATATTTCATATCCAGTTAATGTTAATATATAAAACAGTTGATATTATATATTACCAGTTTGATGTTCAGTGATGAAGTAGAAATGCTTTTGTTTGTGGTGAGTGAATGTGAGACTAACAGGAGGTTTTTAGAATTCAGTCAATTAATTCTGTTAATATGAATTAATAACATTCAATATGTTAAGAAATCTTACTTTAATCTTCAGAATTGAGTTCATATTAATTAGAGTAATGTGTTTTCTGTTTATGAGACCAGTTACTGTGAAACAACTTGTTGAAATGGAGAGAATACAGTTTTTATTTGCATTTCTTTCAGAATTGTGGAATTAATTATTATTCATTTAAAAGAAGGCATAAAAGGCAGAACTATCGGTTATCGGCCGATATCTCTCTGAATAGTCGATTATCGGTATCGGCTGAGAAATTTAGTATCGTTGCATCTCTAGTTTCAGGCGATATAGATATCCGAATATCCTTTTCAGATAAACGTTGGTGAATAAATACATTTAAGATGTATTTAAGATATAAATTTTTTTAAGAAATAAAGCCTCCTAGGTGAAGTATTTCAAATATAAAATAGTTCTGAGTTTACACTCAAGACGGCATGACGTCTTCCTTATCATTATTTGCAAATCATACACTGAGCCGGGTGTACAAACTTTTTGAGCGGTACTGAACATCTACAGCGGAAATTCAGCAACAAAATTCAGGATGGAGTCACATCTAAAAAACCCTATTAACTCCACTTTACAGAGGTCAGAGAAGAGTGGTTCAAGGCCTGCTGATCAAACGCATGCAAAGTCTGATCCGTGATCCGTAAAGCTGCAGAGATTAGACATGGCTTTAGGATCCTAAACAGTAAAATCCCTGACATCAGATCGGATTCGGTTACCTTCGGACAACGCTTTTAATCTCGTACCAACAACTGGGTGGAAGGCTTTAGCTAAACAAGGCGACAGGATTTCTGTAAAGTCCTCAGTTATACCTTCATGAACTAAAAAACAGCCTACACGTCATTATCTCCTTCATGTTGCATTACTGTAACAGATCTAAATCATTTTCCTAATAGATATTCGGTAAAGTCTTCTTTCTTTCGTTCTTTTTTTTTTTAATGTTTATTACTGGCATTTTTAAAAAAAATCTAATAACACATATTTAGAACAAAATAATGCCTATATTCAGTAAAAAATCATGACTGTTCCATGCACAGTGTGTCCTCCCAAAGTTTAAATAGAAACCCTCACCTCAATATTAACAGTGCTCCCCCCACCACCCCCACTAATAATGACTCATAAGGGCGATCTTCATAAACACGCCCTACGTGTGAACCTTAAGAGTTCACAGATTTAGTAAAGTTTCTGCCTTGTTCTTTTGGCACATCAATTTTTAATCGTGCAGATCGATTATTTATTTTTATTTCACTGATGCGGACGCTTGTTCACGTTCCACATCAGAGGGTGCACTTGCAGAGCAGTGCATGAGCACTGAGAAGAGTCTGTACACACACTTATTTCAGGCTTTATAAAAGCCAGATTTAGATTCAAGATCATTTCCAGAAAAATGGAAGCTCTAATTGAATGAGGTCTTTGGTCTTTAGGGTACTGATAGAAAAACACCGTGTGCCAACGCAGAGTCCTGATTCCTGAATCTTATCCGTGAGGGGCCAGTGTGGGTGCATTCCAGTCAAGCAGGAGCCACGCCTGATTCCATCTGTTCAATCAGTTAATCTTGGCTTTCAGGAGATGTTCAGGTGTGGCTCCTGCTTGGTTGGAATGAAAACCTGCACTCACACTGGCCCTTTACAGACACGACCGGACACCCCTGATGTATGCTCTTCAGGATTCTTCCACAATTCAAATCAAATCAAATTAATTCGCCTTGTAAAGGAAATAATTAAACCAGAGTTGTACTATTTTGGGGGCGGTGGGGTTCAAGCCCCAGCACTGCCAAGGTGCTATTGTTGGGCTCTTGAGTAAGGCCTTTAACCCTCTCTGCTCCAGGGGCATTGTATCTTGACCGACCCTGCACTCTCACCCCAACTTCCTAACAAGCTGGGATATGCAAAAAAAAAAAAAAAAAAAAAAAAAGTTCCACTGTGCTACAATGTATGCGAGACAAATAAAGGCTTCTTATTAGTTTGTTGCTGTACTAATACCGATGTACTCATCTCTAACCCTGTGATACTCTGGCATCTCATTTGGGGTGAATTCTCCTGCCTCGGGTCACGTGTTCCCAGGATAAGCTCCAGATCCACAGTGACCCTGACCAGGATAAAGCACTTCCTGATGGATAAACTCCTCTCCAAGGCCAAAAGTATATGGACACCTGACCACCACATCCAAACTGTTGCTACAAAGTTGGAAACACAGAACTGTCTAGAATGTCTGTGTATGCTGTAGCATTAAGATTTTCCTTCGCTGGAACTACGAGGCCCAGACCTGTTTGAGCATGACAATGCTGCTGTGCACAAAGCGAGCTCCATGAACACATGGTTCTGAGACGAACTGGAATACTGACATCACCCCAGGCCTCCTCGCACAACATCAATGCCTGATCTAACTAATGCACATGTAGCTGAATGAACACAATACCCCACAGCCATGCTCCAAAATCTAGTGGAAAAACTTCTCAGAAGAGTGCAGCTTATTATAGCAGCAAAGCGGGACTGAAACTGGAATGGGATGTTCAACAAGCACATATGGGTGTGATGACCAGGTGTCCAAATACCTTTGGCTGCATAGTGCACACATATGCTATGCTCGCTCTGGATTAGGGCGTAAATGCTGTAAAAGACTGATTAACGCAGTTTGCTTTTGGTGTGAGCGTCTTACTGTAGTCAGTTCCTGTAAGCTGAGCTAGGATGCGGAAGGAGCGGGACTGTGTGGTGCCAGTGCGAGGCTGCCAGTCCTGCGTGTCCTCGATCAGACGCTTCTTACTGCGATCGTTCGGGATAAAGCACGGGACGTTCTCTGCCCGCAGACCGTACCTGCGTGGAGGAGTCAGACGCGTCAGCTCTTACCACAATCAGGACGCACGCTGCACTAACAAACAAAAACAAATAAACAAAAACCAAGCACAACGAGCACAAACGGCGAGACAACATGCTGGTGTTTATCTCAACACCGGCAAGCAGTTTGTCTTCATCAGTCATCCATTTTAAGTGAACGGAGCGAGTTCCAGCTTTCACAGCACCCCCAGCATGTTCTGAGAGTCTGGAACTAGCGTTTAATCAACTATAGCAAGCTAATCCCTAAACAGTGTTTGTAATTCACACTCAAAAGCCTTTTGAGTGATTTACTGAATGACACCGACCCAACTGAGAGCACCACTTTAATAAAACAGTGGCTAGTAGGGCTGCATGACACACACAAAAACAACACACTGTGACTGTGATACGAGTTCGAACATGCTGACCCCGATCTGTGATCTGTTCTGTTTAGAGATTAGGCTGCTTTCACACTTGCAGTATTGTTTTAAACCAACGGTGCATGTCTTACACGTAATCCTTTACCTCCTGACCAATCAGGTAACAAGTTGTGGGGCCAAGTGAGATAAACAAACACGGAGGACATCATTCGTGCTGTTAATGAGGGAGTATGCAGTGATTTCCAGAAACTATTTCATCGCCAAAATTCCAGTGTTTAAAACTAAGCAAAATGACTATTTTTGAGACAGTACACAAACCTGGATGGACACCAAGTGTGAAAGCAACAGCACCATTAAGTTTTGTGGTGTTGTTTCCCCCCCGACATGCCATACCACTCACACCTGGAACATCACTTTGGTCACATGACAAATTAAAGCGCTTGCTTGTATATTCCAGACTTCTCCGATGCCTGATGTCAGTGCTACAAAAAACATCCCTTGACGCTAACGTCCTCGTACACACTCACTCTCAACCGAAGACATGCTCCGTTCTCGTTTGGGCAGACCGCATCGGAGCCGCATGCTCACTTCACTTACTTGTTGTCGTTGTACAAAGCTTCATAGAATCCCTCTCCTCTACTGAAAAAGGGGAATAGAAAGTAGATAAAGAGGGGGACAAAATGAGCAATAGGAGTGACTATAAGAATGAATATTGAAATTTAGTGCATATCTATTGTCCAAGAAGCAAAAAGGGGTGTTACTAACTTGTCAATAACCTCCATCTGCTGGATTAGGGAGAGTAATAAGAGAGATTAATTTCTTTTTATGTTACACACACACACACACACACAAGATGCAGGGAAGTGAAATGAGTCACACTGTTTGTATTGTACGATGCCAAATGCGTGCACGTTGTGAGAAGCTGAAAGCAGCCACAAGCATTCGATCATAAACATCACTCCTTTAACCCTCCGCAGTCTGATCCTTGGACCTTCATGACGTCGGAAGGCAGTATAGCTCTGGGGTAGTTCCAATTTTATCGCTTGGTGGTTCATAGGTGAGAACAAAGACACTTGAACATTATTTTACCCAGAAGTCCCTTTTCTGTGCCCTCCCCCCCACCCCCCTTCACTACTTGTCCTTGTCCAAGCTAATTTCACTTTATTTCTAGTCCCTACATTTGCATCTCCTTACTTTCTATATTTAGCCAATAAACCGTGCTTGGTTGGCAATAGATTTTGTTACTGAAAACAATGGGCATCATGTGGTATTTTTTTTCCATTGGGAAACTTTTCACTGGTGTGGTTTTTTTTTTTTTTTTTGGGGGGGGGGGGTTTGTTGTAGGTGATTTAAAAAAAAACAAAAAAACCCACCCACAAACAAACAATCTGGTGACATCACACAAAATTTCTGCGCAGTTTCACAGAAATTAACTGTTTACCTGCTAAAGTCTAACAAAAGAATGCTTATTCAGTATCTGTAAATAATTTCTAACTGCCGTTTGCGCATTGCATACATATTGTCCTTTTTTTCCCTTTTAACCCCACAATACACTGTAAATCTTGCGAAATCTTGTATTACGTAAAGAATATACCAATCCGGGGTGTTCGCTGTTACAGGAAATGAATCAGCAGTGGGTTGATGTGATGCGCTGTTACCGTTACCTCCCTGAAGTTGATTTTAATACCTGCAGCCCCTAAGTGCTTTATTTCGCTTACACCACAGAAATTTGCCAACAATTTGAATTTTTTTTTTTTCAAATATTAAAAATTGTACATTTCTCCCATTAACAATTTCTAGCAGTAAACAGGCATTCACTCGACTTGGACATTTTCGATCAGTATAAATCCATGAATCATTCCAAGTCTGTTATAAGAGTAGTACGGACACTGTTGGGCTTCTTTATCTAGAGTATCTTGAAAACAGTAACTTGTAACTCGAGTTACGGCGTTAGCTCTGGCTGTTACAAAATTCTGACACTCCTTCTCCAAAATACTTCCCAATGTCAACGATTACACATGCTCGATTTTGAATCCGTTTATGCGTATAACGTATTAGAACGAGTGCATTAATAATTAATGAGCCTGGGATCTTTAACGCCTCCTGACCGATCTGGTTGGAGAATTGCAGACACGCTGACGACATTAGAACTGTTTTCGTTGGGTTTCTTTTCGGCTGACGCGTGACCATACATTTCAGTAGGAAGTTGTGCGTTTTTTTCTATGAGAAACGTCTTGATCGGCGAGCGCACAGTGAGGGAGTGCGGTGTTGTAACATGGCTGCTTTTCCTTTCCACTAACTATTCTCGTCCTGAGTCCTGTAACTTGAATACGGGCAAGTAAACTTGCACACACACGACTATACTGATAATAAAACAATGGAGGGGTTTTTTAGAGAAGAAATCACTTTAAACAGGGGGGAGCACAATCATTGCTTTTTTTCCCCCTCATTATAAACACTTTGCAATGACACACAATCTGTGTTAAGTGTCTGATGGAAAAAGATATTACGGTATGGCTCTCTCTCCAAGTAAGGATGTTGAGTAACTCAGCACCACGGCAGCAGAAGCACTCCGTGAGCTCAGCGGATTTTAGGGGAGAGGCCAGGCTCTATAAACGGCACCAAACATCAAACTTAAAGTCTCTCTCTCTCACACACACACACACACACACACCTCAGCCCAGTCCCGCAGCTCCGAGCAGCCCCACTTGACTTGTTCCCCAAAGCTGAAGAATTCGTCGCCTCCTGTTCTGGTTCACTTGACCAGCAACATCTGTTGTTTTGAGTGTTTCAATAAAAAGTGGTCGTTAAAATTCGGGCTCTTTCGCCATCTTTGGCAGAGCAGAGAGATGAGGACAAGCGAAGGGTCCCCGTACAGGGACAATAAAGAAGAGGTGAAAGGAAAACAGATTGAGGATCGCATGAGACGGCTTGGCCGTCTCCGCGTGCTCCGCATGAGTCTGCGAGTCAGAGTCTGAACACATGGACTGCTTTATGACAACGTCTTTAAATAATTAAAAAGACAGACTCTCTAACAAAGCACTCAATGTTCCTGAGAGAGAGAGAGAGAGAGAGAGAGAGAGAGAGAGAGAGAGAGTGAGAGAGAGAGAGAGAGAGAGAGAGAGAGTGAGTGAGATGCACGGAGAGCAAACGCCGTCCGTCCTCTTCAAGACCCACCGCAGCCTCATGTTTCCAAACTGCTATTGTGCAGAGGGGCCGTGGACGAGAATCTAATCTGAACTCTTTCAAATTTTTAAAAATCCAGCTGCAGAATACCGTAAAAATGATGAATGCTGCAGCTTAACACTTAAAGAACGGATTTTTTATTTAAATTTTTTTAAAAAAAGACAGCGCTCCCTGACTTCCTCGCTGTGCGTTGTGAATCACCTACCCGTTCTGAGAGGGGGGCGTGCTGCCCGACACCGACATGCTGGCGTTAGGTGCGTTGGTGTTAAGCTTGGAAGCGTATGCCACTGGTTTGATGATGGGCCCAGAGCTGGAGTTATTAGAGGAGGCGGAGAAAGGCCGCGCCATCTTGTTTATGGTAGTGCTGGGCGTGAAGGAGTACTTAGGCTGAGTGGGTGCAGCAGCAAGCGATCCCTGAGGGTCACACAGTGAACACACACATATACAAACGGAACACCATGCTGATCAAACCAAGCATATATACACACACAGACTATGAACGATCCCAGAATTTGTTTCTATAACGATGAAATATTTATTTGAGCCTGTGGAGATCAACAGGTGGTGTCCATGTTGCATTTTAATTCAATACCACTCTGAACTCCAAGTGTTTAACTCTTTGAAAGTGAACCACTCATGCAACAGTTATGCTAAGTAAGTAAGTAAATCTGCCATCACCTATTCATTCTGAGTGAGTCGAGAGAGAGAGAAGGAAAGAGAGAAGGAGAGAGAGGAGAGAGAGAGAAGGAGAGAGAGAAGGAAAAGGAGAGAGAGAGAGAGAGAGAAGGAGAGTGAGGGTGAGAGAGAGAGAAGGAGAGAGAGAGAACAAAAGAGAAAGAAGGAGAAGGAGAAAGAGGGTGTGAGAGAGATGGAGAAGGAGAGAGAGAGGGTGTGAGAGAGTCCTGTGAACACACCCTATTGTCTGAGTAATATTTCTTTTGGATGTTGGCCAAATTGCACCCTCTGTGTGTTCTGTACCGCGGCGCTCAGCACTTGAGCGGCTTCAGAGTCAAGCTTAACCTTTTAGCTGGCATTGAAATTAAAAAGAAAAAAAGTGGTCTTTTTTGGGTGCACTGCTCTAGAATGGCCACACGGTGTCACCGTTTCTCCCAAACTCAGAAACTTGTGCATCCATGGTTAACAGTACATTTAATTGGTTATTTTTTTTGAAGAAGAGATGATGAGATCTAGGTGTTAAATGATTTCTGGGATTGTGCATTCTGTTCAAGTGCAAGGAAAAACAAACAGACAGAAAAAAAGAAAAAACTATGTGGCAATCACACTGATCAAAACAACACTCCTGCAGTGTAGTGCACCAACTTCATAAAAAATTTAAACAAACAAAAAAAAAGGCTCTAAGATCACAGAATGTTAAACGAGGCTTAGCACATCGATCCATGGAAGCGGTCGTGGAAAAATTAGTGCGTGTGCATGTTTATGCAAAGAAATTCCAATCGTGTACGAGCGTTTGTCAATACAAGGCTGCGTGACACTGCAGAATCACCACATGTTTGACAGACATTGAGCATAAACGGATGTTTACCTTCTGTTCACCTCCAGACTGGAAAGCTCTGTTGAGAGAGAGTTAGAGAGAGAGAGAGAGAGAGAGAGAGAGAGAGAGAGAGAGAGAGAGAGAGAGAGAGAGATTAATGCAATAGTAAAACTTGTAATAGCGTTTCTATAGTAACAGCTCATATACAGGGACTTGTACAGCAAATGCTCCATGTTAACCAATTCTAATAACAGGCCTTTAAAAAGAAAACGTGTTTAGTTTAAAAGTGTCTGTGCTTTGTAAATGAAGGGAGGAGATTGCGATTTCTAGTTAAATAGATAGTTTTCTTTTCAATGAACATGTGCATGTACTTGCATGATGTTAGGTGGGAAATCTATCATTTAAATCATTGTAATTGTAAGAGTCATTGTAATCGCAGTTGTACCCGCTCTCCCGTCCTGTACATTTGATGCTTCTGTGCATGTTTAACAACAGGAACATTCATTCAGTAAAGTGTAACTTGATCTGGTACTGGTTCTCTTTATTGCG
This sequence comes from Ictalurus punctatus, assembly GCF_001660625.3. Classification (NCBI taxonomy): domain Eukaryota; kingdom Metazoa; phylum Chordata; class Actinopteri; order Siluriformes; family Ictaluridae; genus Ictalurus; species Ictalurus punctatus. Next base: position 17,368,067 of record NC_030417.2, on the reverse strand, counting down.
TCAGTACCTTCAGGAGAGATTTAAAACATACATAAGAGTTACAATGGAAGGTTTGTTGCAGCGTCCATATGCTTTACACTGGAAATACTGGACAATTTGTGCAAAACCATGGACTTTCTGCAGTAGGATCTAGGACAAGACACTCTTTTGCGGTATCAGCTAGTGGGTGGAGTTCAGATTCTGAATACACGACTGTGTGTGCGTCTCAATTGGCTCCATAGTTCAGTAGTAAGGGTGCTGATTAGGGAGGTGGCCATTTTTAGGGGCTTTCTCGATCGCAAAATCCATCTAGTGCACTGGAACCTTCGCACTCTTAAAATCACACAATGCACCGCAAAAACCAGGGAGCATCAGTGCTTGCTACGTTCACTTACTGGAAATGTCATATATTCTGAAGTCTCTCAGCTCAAAAAAAAAACAACAACAAAAATTAATCCACTAGCTAGCCTACAATCCTGCTTGAAGTCCCAAGCATAACAAAAGCATATGATTAAGCTAACAAATTTATGACCTATAATATCAGAAAGCTTTCGGTCCTGCCTATTCTTGATAAATGCCCGTAGTGACGTTTTATAACACGAGTACGTTTTCATGTGGCTGGAAATATGTCCCAATGTGTAGAGTGTCAGGGTCCTTACCAGTGTCTGAACTCATGTACACCATATACTGGCCAAGAGCTGATTGAAACACACCTTCTGAATCAAATTAAAACCTTTTTCTTTTTTTGGATTGTTTATTGCAAATGGGTGTCACAAAAAGTGACAAAATCTCAATCTCATTGGGTTTTCATTTGACTCGCCCGCATATTTTTCTCCTATTCGTTCATTTGAATTAATCTGTTCTTTTCTATATTATAATATTAGTCAAAATCCCTCTTGCTTTTACATTTCAATGTAATAAAATCTATCCGTAATTTCAATCTGGTGCTTGAAGGTAGTTTTTTTTAGTTGACATAACTGAGCGATACTCAAAAACCTGGCAACCTCGGAGGCATGAACTTTGCACAACTTATTTCAATAATGAAAATGAGCTGCACAGAAAGTCAAAGTTAAGCACCGGTTTATGGTGTCTGCGCTCCATCCATCCATTTTCTATACCGCTTATCCTACAGGGTCACAGGGAACCTGAAGCCTATCCCATGGAGCACACCCTGGACAGGGTGCTAATCCATCGCAGGGCACAATCACATACACATTCACACTACAGACACTTTGGAAATGCCAAATCAGCCTACCAGGCATGTCTTTACCGCAGGAGGAAAATGGAGGAAACCCTCACAGCATGAGGACAACAGGCTAACTCTGCACACAGGGCCGTGGCAGGAATTGAACCCCCAACCCTGGAGGTGTGAGGCGAATGTGCTAACTAAGCCACCATGTGCCTGAGTCTGAACTGAACTCGCATACACATACCCAACACATGTATCGAACTCTGATTACTGTCCTGGGTGACCTTGAGTCGTAAAGTAATACAAACATTTAGTGTCCTGGAGGAGTAAAGCTTCAGCACATTCATGCGGACCTGCCAAATCTTCCAGAGGAATAATTTTGTGAACCCCCCCCAAAAAAAATTTTTTCTTCTTTTCTTCTTTTTCCCCCAGTCGCTTTGTCAGGGGAACATTTCTCAAATTGACTAAACACCAAGGAACATGGAGCTAGGGATTTTTAGATGGAATATTCATTTTATATGTGATTATGGTAAGAGGTCCTGGAGCTGGGCAGAAATACAAACCACAAAATCATACTAATGCGGCAAGACCCGTCATTATGGTCGTCAGGTTACTAGACAAGTCACAAAAAGCAAGTGGAACACAGCAACGCGACATCACACGTGTTCAACTTCTGTATCTTTCTGTAGTTCTCCTTCAGTTGGCCGTCAAAAAAAAGAGTGAGAAAAACCACAAATGATATTATAATGCGCAGCTATTCATGAGTCTGCATTTCCTGTGACTGTGCATTATTTCCTGTGGGCTCATCAGCAACTCTCTGTAGTAGCGTGGCCTTTTTAAGTCCTCCAACCTGGACGAGGTTATCAGAGCCGAGCACGGCTGCAGGAAACAGGATGGGACAACAATGTGGAGTGAAGCCATTTCAGTGCACCATAAAGCCATAAAAACACCAGATGTGAAGTGGGAGATGAACGAGCCATTCAGTGGGATTCCAAATGGCTGCTTTCCTGGGACACTTCATCACCACATGATGCCTTTATTGAATTAGAACGAATAATAATGTTTTACTTGGTACTAGATACAAACTGACAAAGGCAGCAGTCTTTATTCCCAATTCTGGCAGAACTCAGAACTGCATACCTTGCGTTTTATTTCATTTATTTATCGAAAACACTCAGTGCAAATAATAATAATAATCGCTCAAGATAGCTTTGTAAATCAAAGAGTTCGTGAAATTAAGCCCCAGTTGTCCTGGAAATTTGCATGTTCATGTCTACTTGTAAAATAGGTGTGACCCAAGTGATAAGTTATTAAGTAAGTTGCTTTGCAAGTAAGTAAGTAAGTAAGTAAGTAAGTAGGTTCCTAGGTATGTAATTAAATAAGAAAGTAAGTTACTAAGAAAGTAGGACATTTCTTATGTTACCAAGTAAAATACAAAGCAAGTACTGAATAAGTTCCTAAGTATGGCCATACCAAAGATAGAAACAAAACAAGCAAGTAAGTATATAAGTTACCAAGGTTAAATACTAAGTTTCTAAGTTCCTAAGCAAGACAGTTACTAAATAAGAATAAGATTAGTAACCAAGTTACAGGATTTGCTAATTATGACAGTCAGGAGCTTACTAAGTAACTTGCTTATTAAGTTAAGAAAGTTCCTTAGAGAAGATACTATGGTAATTACTAGGCATTTAAGTTAGTAAAATGGTAGGTTATTTAATGAGTAAGATACTAATTAGGAAAGTTTTTCTTAAAGCCCTGCTTTATAAATGCATTTCAACTTTCTAAATGAATTCATCTCAAACATGAGACTTAAATACAGAGTTTGTTGGCAAACTTCCTTGTGTCTTCAATTTTGCGCAATTATTTTTTTTCTAACAAACTAGCTAACTAAATTTCTTATAAACAGTACAAAAATACAAAAAGCCATATAATCCAACTGTCTGCCTGACCGTGCATCCTTCCTCTTTTTATGGAGTAATTTATAGCAGGATTAGGAAGTGCTATATAAAATCTCACTGCTAAAATAAGTGCTTCCTCCATTTTGGATCTTTTTGTACTGTAATCTGAAGAACCCCCTCTTCAGCGGTCAACACAGCCAAAGAGGTTATGCTATAAGTTCATGATGCATTGATTTCAATGCCAAAATCTTTGTTTGCACTGAATGCCAAGGAAATGAATATAATTACTCAGGCAATTTCACAGAAAAAAGGCTAGTGGGACAGCTGTTTGAGAGAGGACACTTAGTATATGAATGCTACGAGTTCAGGACCAGAGCTGCAATTCAGCTAGATGCCAAGAATCCCTCTGAATGCATTACGTCATAGGACACATGATCCATCCATGACCTCAAAGTTGATACAAAACACATGAAATGGCCACACATGGATGACTGACTGCGCTGAATACGAGGCAAATTAAACATCAACAACCCAACTGTAAAGGGCACCTTTACTCAAAGTCTTTTAAGGTCAGAATAAAAGGTTGAACAAAGACAATCTCCGCTGTATTGAAATTTAAAACGAATCACCGTTCATACAAAAGCTTTACGCGTGCAGGAATGTCCAGTCCGGACAGTTTACAAAACAAGCTTGTGCATCTTGTTCGAAAGCGATGGTGAATCAAACCGGAAGGCTCGTCTTTACCAAAGAAAACCTCCAGATTAACCACACGGACAAGTTCTGACTCACACCGTCAATTACCTCCTCTCACAGACAATGAACTTTGTCATTTTACCGTGACCGGCTAAAACAGTTGACAAACTGCTGTAAGAAGAGAGCTTAAAACCACAGGGCCCAGGGTTACGACTCCAATAAACAGTGCTTTTACACAGTAGGCAGGCTGAGTGTATGAGTAGAAACGGTTTCAAAACAGACAGACGAGGATCATGTTATGGTTTTAAAACCATCTCTTACTTAAAGCTTCAAGGAGATATTGTCAATTAAATTTTCACAGCACAATCGAGTCCTCTTTATTTCATTACATTCTGCATTTAAAAAAATTACTACAACAATTTGCATTGACGCTGTCCTAAAATTTTGCCAAATAAGGAATCCATGTATCTTTATGTACCTTTCGAATAGGGCACATTAACCCGAGGGCACCAAGACAGTGTTGATATTTTGGCAACAGAACCATGGAAAAACCTCAAGGAGGAAAGAAAACACTTTAAAATGGTCCGTATTCAACATTAAAGTGAGAGCGAAGGACAGTTTCACACTCCTCACACTCATAACGCAAAAACATGCCAATCCATTACAGTGAAATTTCATGAGTCATGTACACGCCAACTAGTTAAAACATTAGATCATGATAATTGAAGACTTTTTGATATATGATATACAGGTTAAAGAGAAATTTTAATTAAAGCATACATTTTTAGCATTAAAAAACTCCAAACATTTTACAATATTAAATATACAGAACAAGAAATCATCTGCTTCCAAAAAAAGGGTCATAAAAAACCCAGAATATCTCAAATCGTGTACCTACGGTAAGATACAGTAGTTTATCAAGATTCCGATATCATATCAGCATATCGCCCAGCCCTAGCACCAACACCGAAAATACTTTTTAAATGACCCCTTGCATGTTCATTTAAGTTTGACACTTTTTGTAAAAATTGTGAATGTGTCTCTATTGAATACTGGCACACATCATATTAACTGATGAACGATGTGTAAGCATGAAATAAAACACTCTGAGGCACGTGTTTTTTAAAATACTCCACCATGGAGTTGTAATGTTGAAGCGTCGTTACTCTTAACTCTGAAGTTGCTTATTTTCCTATAACAGCATGTCCTGAAGTGTTTTATTCCTCTTATACCACAGCAACTTGCCAACAATTACAATTTCTTACTTATCAAACGACCAGCACATCTATTTATGCAGTCAGCACTGAAACCATTGGCTATACCCAATGTTTATGCAGTGCCTCTGACTGATTTTCCCTGTTCTCAGCTTGCTTTTCTCCCATAGACAGTTCTCTGATCTTTATGCTGGTGTATCCTTTTTAACAACAAATACAGTCTTCACAGGTGAATCTGAAGACTAAAACCAAGAGTAGATTTTTTGTTTAAACAAATCAAACAGGACACACCTGGGTAACAAGAAACACCTGTCAGTCACATGTTCTAATATTTTTGCTCGCCTACAAAATGTGTGGTGTTCTGTGTTGTTTAACACATCTGCATATAAATACCAGGAAATAAAAGCTGAAATTCTAAATTCATTCATGAGAAAGGATCGGGATTTTTACAGCCGATATTGATTTGTCATCTTGATCGACTAAAAGTCTTCAGACTACAGCAAATGAAATGGCCTTGCCGTTCCAATAATTTTGGAGGCAACCGTAATTTCATTTAATGTTCATGAAACAAGTTAATTCCTGTTCTTGGTTATGCAGATCGTCATGGTACAGAGAAATGCAATTATTTCCATAGATTCCACTTCCATAGATGTTAATTAGGGCTGGGTAAAAAAAAAATATCGATTCTCGGAGTTTTAATCAATCTACAATTTAACTAAACAATATCCTTACTTAATGCATGTGATTTACTTGAGTATGTGAATATTAACTGTAGTTCGCCTCTCGTCCTGAAGATTCTTTTATGTTTTGAATTATGAAAACGGTTTTATTTCTTAAACACGTTTCAAGTCGTTAATGAATTTCACTGTTGCACTTTTAAAATGTTTCAAGTTTTTTTTTTTTTCCCCTCCAATAACCTGCAGTGTGCAGTTTGTGCTCCCCATGCACACATTTATGATTTCTTGTTACAATGTTACTCAAAGTAAAAGTAATGAAACATAATTGTGCAGGCCTTATTGGTAACGTAAGTGTATATTTCAGTGATGTAGCTAAGCAGGAGGGTTTCAGTTACCAGCATTTATATTAAAACATGGATTCCGTGTCTGCAAATCTAACATTTTAAATGAAATATTGATAACCAGTCAATACTGAATCGAATTCGAAACAAATCGAAACCATATATATAAGAATCAAATCGCCAAATTGGTTGCAATACCCAGCCCTAATGTTCATCATTTCCTTACACCGATTACATACAAGTGTTAGCTGTTACTATAGAAACAATAGCGAGTGCATTAATATAAACTTGATGTTATAGAAAAATCAGTGAACATTCTGACTAATCAGATTCGAGAATTCAACATTACTCTTGTACTGGTCCTTTTCCCGAGGTTTCTATGCTTTGAACTGCACACCCTTTTCCTCCCACAGCCAGTTGAAGCCTCATCTCTGTAATGAACTTTGGTTTTGAAGTCAAGCAAATCCTCTGGCTCTAGACTCGAGCTAAAAAAGACCGCCACGCCGTTATGGGTGTGCCAGGTCACGACTTGTACTGATGTCACTCTCAGTTACCTCGACTCGTTGCACTTACACTAGCCTTAGCTAACTGCTGCATGGGGTTTACGGAGTAATTCTCAAGGCAGCCATTTTCCTCTCATGCCTAAAAAGGAGAAGCGTGTGGCTTGGGCCGCTATGAAGGCTTTTCATCATGCATGTGTGTTGATACAACAGCGGCGGGATAATGACAGAGCTCTCGAGGATGAAGAGCAGAGGGAGACGCTGTGTATGTGTGAGACTACCGGGCAAGCCTGTTTTCCCATTACTCAAACCACAGAATCGTTCAAGCCTTTGAACTAAAAGAGCACATTTCACACGATTATAACCTCGCTCTCCTTGGACTCCTGGATTGCAATTTTTCTGAAAAATTCACTCATATGTCCCACATATCTGGCATAGATCTTCGCTTAGAAATGACCAGCCAGCGGTCAGTGCAGTAAAAGTTCACACGATCGAAAAAATCAGATAAAGATAAAGATTTGTACGTTTAATGATTTTAATCTCAGTTGGACAGACAAAGGAGATCTGTCCCAGTGCGATCAGCCCTTCAGGGGTTTAATATCAGAAGAATTTCAGCAGGGGGAAAGGGGAAAAGAAAAAAAACACAAAAAAAATTTTTTTTAAATAAAATAAAACCCACTCCACCTTACTGGGAATGAATCTGTTTATCATGGAAGAAACGGTAAATTGGGAGTGTCACGGTTAGAAAAGTCCACGGTACGAGAACCTAATCTGAAAAATATTTTACAGCAGTTTTCATGGCATTAAGGGCACACAACCCTGTGGATAAAAAAAAAGAAAAAAATCCAAATTGTTTCTTTCTTTCTTTCTTTCTTTGGAACACATTTTTGAGAAGTTGTTGTCAGACACAAAAGGGATTTTAACCTCGGGAGTACCGAAGTTTCGACCCCCAAGCTGCATTTTAAAACCAGGAAGTGTTTACTCGAGTGACGAATGTCACTTCAACTGGAGTACTATTAAGCGTTTGAGTGTGTACCTGCTGAGTGTCAGAGTGAGGGAGTCAGATGCGCCTCGGATCTTGTTTTGTGCCTCAACGTGTGTCATCTCCTCAGCGTTGGAGTCTTCGATGGACACCACACTGTCTCCCACTCCGACTCCGGCGTGAGCTGCCTTTCCCCCGGGAGTCAGCTACACACACACACACACACACGGAGACACATAAAATTAGCATGAGTCATATCACTAACAACCCACCAAGCACTTCATTTTGCATTAGCCACCGCATAAGCAAACACACTGGTGTGAATAATTCTTCTAAGAGCAAATAGTTTTATATATTTTATAGCACTTACTGTTTAGCCACTCGGTGCTTTCTGACTGTCTGTGGAGTATGCTTTCGGTTGGCAAAACCGGCTCAACCAAGAAACCGGTTAAGCACTAAACGAGTAAATCAAGTTGTTAATCACAACTTGAACACTGATCAATAGTTCTGCATGTAAACGCTGTCTATTCGTATCTTCGTGGTGCACATGACCGAACGCTAAAGTGTGCAATTACATGGTTTACACAGTAAATAAAACTTAAACCGAGCAATTTCAGCGACACGGCTTTCATTATGGTGTCGTCTTGCGTCGGGGAATCCCCAAGTCCTACATTACCCACAATGCCATATGACTTCCTGTTAATAGTGGTGCCAGTGAGATTTAACCCTTGATTCAGCTCTACCTCAGGAGAATGATGCAGCGGTGCTTTAGTCTTTCAGTCGGGCCACTACTCCCTCATCTGTACACTCTGCTCAGACCATCGAGGACAGTCTCTGCTCAGACCATCGAGGTCAGTCTCTGCTCAGACCATTGAGGTCAGTCTCTGCTGTAACTCTGCACAACTATCTCTTATAGATGCATTGCATTCTGGGACATTTGCACCAACGACAAAGAAAAACAATGCAGAGAAATGTGGATACTGTGAGCCTGTAATCTTTTTTTTTTTTTTAAACAAAAAAAACCTACACATCTGAATGATCCTACAGTTGTTCCTCACAGTGTTTTCTCTTGTGCATTATGCTTGCCAAGAGCGCTAGATAAGACACGGCTTATCGTCAGTTCATAATCACACCCTTGAGACCGGGAAGAGCGAGTGGATTTTGTGCAAAGGCAACATGAAGGACAAGGCGAGGATAAGACCGAGTCGACAGCACTACGGCGATGTTCAGACAGTAAAAACAGTCTGTCTATAGAAGTCCGTGGCATCGATGGATAATTGAGTAGCGGGTCACGTACAGGAAATGTATACCGTGTGTACGTGGATGGATGTTAAATGCTGACTCGGTGTCTACGGACACTGGTGTATTCTGTTACTCTACTGAACTGAAGATGAAGAGACGAAATACACCCTCAGGGGAAAACAAAGATGAGAACGGGGTCGATCTCAGTTAAGTGGAGATCACAGCGCACATGCAGAGCAGAGACATTTCGCTATGTTCTGTGAGATCTGGGCCATGGAAAACTTCGGGCTCAGATGGTATGTGTAATGAGTTTAAAAAACGAGGAATGAAAAGCTTGACTCTCAGAAACATTGATGCACATGATCTGGGGATGAGTGTTGTGACAATCTAATAGTGATATAAATAAAGTTACTATACACTGATATTACACAGGTGCCATTACTTTTACTCCATCTGGAGTCTCCACAACACACAAACGCGAGGCTGGTGAGAGAACGAGCGTTTACAGCTGCTATAACGCAAGTGAGAACAGGAACTAACTTGTTTCATGGACATTCCACAAAGTTACAGGTAACTATAAATGGACAAAAAACATGATAAATGATTGTATTTTCTATACAGGTGATCGAGATTAGAGTTAGTCCTGTAGAAGGGATCCCCAGTACCAGGTCCATGAGAGCAGTGAGAAACTATATGAAACTCCAACACAGTGCTGGATGCAGGACGTCACGACTCCTGCCCCAAAGGCAAATTATTCCCGTTGAGGAATCCAGATCACAAAGACTCAAAAAACAAGAAGCAATCTTGACACCATGTCCACAAAGAGTTCAACAAATTTCACTCCAGAGGCGAACATCTGGCTGAACGTGACCTGTAGCAAGAGTCAACAGCTAACTGGCGAAGCCTTTGTCAGTCAAAACAAAGCAGCAACACCTGCTTCAATACAGAATCAATTTCTTAAACTGCAGACACCAAATGAATCACCATTTCCGGCGTATACAAAATTCATTCGACTCCATCAAGTGCAGAGATTCAGAGCAAAAGACTTTGTTTACAAATGGATTAATGTAAAAACATGACTCGACAAAGAGCTCCTGCTATAACCATGCTGACGGTGAGCTGTTTACCAAATGAATCCCTGCTTCAGTGAGTCTCCAGGTTGTATTCCTGTCTCTACTTTTACTTTATTTTGTGAACTCGTGGAGTCAACGTGGAAAATAAACGTTGGAGATTATTCTGCCGAGTCATGCAACAGTCTTCAGAGTGGTTTATTGTGAACCTTAATGACTAGACGCGAGTAAGTCGTGTCCGCAGCTCGGCCATGGAGTTTTCTTGGATACAAAGTTCAGTCCCACAGCAGTGCTTCTATTGTCGCAGGTGATCTGGTTTCATCAGACTACGCTTTGACGGCGCGTGTGTTTGAGCAACGCCTCCGACATGACCTTCAGCTCCTTGCGAAGCAGCAGCACAGCATTCAATATCTGTAGCACACACAGTTCACAAGGCCTCGCTTGCAGCATTCAGTCATTTCCTGTCCTGAATCCTTCCCTCGACACTCCACCCAGAGTTTTACAGCCTCGCAAGTCCACAATCCTCTCAGCCCTCGGTCTGGACTACAACAGATCACAGCTTTCTTATCATTTTTCTTATTAAATAAATATATTGTAGCATTTATTTTACTAGCATTCATTTAGTCTCCTGTCCTTTGTGCAGATAGTTCACGTTACCTGTTTTGGCTTAGCATAAAGCTTAGAATTGTCTAAATAAGAAATAAATCACTCAGAGGCATGCTGCTATAGGAAAGTAATCGAACATCAAGTGGAGTTATTATTACCCCACCAGAACAACACCTTCCAAAGGGTTTTACTCCTCTTGTATCATGGTCAAGAAAATGAAAACTTGTGTATAATAGCAAGGCTCAAAAAGTAGTTCCGGCTGTAAAATTAACGATAAGTTTGTATTAATGCACTCGCTGTTGTTATTATAGTAACAGCTCATACACTGGGACTTGTACAGTGGACATTCCACATAATCCAAGACTAATAAAAATAATAACCTTTTTTTTTTAACGTGTTGTTTAACAAAGTTATAACGAGAAGACGTTTTTAAGGAGACGTTAATTTATGAAAGGAGTCTCGGTTGTAAGCACTTTGTGATGTTATCAGCTTCCCAGTTCAGGACAGTTTACTACCGGAAAGCTCAAGAGTGTTTATCACAGCTATAACATCGGTGAGAACAGAAAATAACTTGTCTCGCGGATGTTAATCAACACTAAATCGAACGATAAACCTTTAAAAAGTACAACGTGTCATTCGGTAATTAATTAAACACTGCGATCTTTGGCAAATCGCTGTGGTGTAAGTGGAATAATGCACTCCAGACCCTACTATTATATGAAAATAATTCCCCTCCAGGGAGTAGCAGCACTTTTCTTGCGTATTACAACAACTGCAGCAGAGAAACTACAACCCGAGAATGTGAGATTAAGAAGGTAAGCCCAAATCCAAAACACAAGACAGAAAGCGTGAGTGGGAGTGCAAGGTTTTGAGAAGCTGAACAAATGAAACGTATGAAGGAGGACACTGAGGAGAGCGATGAGGCTCCGAGGGCCGTGCTGACGGACAGAAGCACCTGCGTCCTGGGCTCAGGTTCAGAGCAGCTGTTCCTCCACTCAAAGCAGGACAGCGGCGAAGTGCTGAGCTCGGGCCTTTCATACGACACCGTGAACTCCTTCGGTACTGATAAAAAGCATGTCCTTTCACACGTAGAGATCAGAACATTGGCGCAAATTCAGCAGGACACATCTGCCATTACGTACTGTAGGAGACACCTTCTAAAGTTAAAAAAGGTAGGAAAGTGCCAACGTAACACGAATACCAGGGCACATGATGGCTTTAACATACTGAAGAAGCCCCTTCAATGCTCAAGTGCCTTTTACATTTCACCTTGGTTCATCTGTACACCACCGATTCACCTTCAGCACAAGCACTTCATTCTAGTCACATTTCAGTTTTACTTCTTCCACTGCCTTTTTCGGTGGGGGGCTGGAATACACCATTGTGTCAGATCCATAAATACCCTGCAGGGCCGAGCTACGAGAGCTCGGAGAGCTCTTACGTGAGAAACTAGACACCCCCCCCCCACAAATACTTGTTTCAAAAATTCAGCCTCGAATCCTGACGTGGCTGGGAATCAGATCAGCAACAAATGACTGATTTTATGAGCGCAAGCACTTCGTGCTGAGCGCTTGTCAAATTTATGTCTCTCGCACATCATTAAACGTCAGGAGTAATGCGGGCTCAGGGACGCAGGGGAGAAAAGAGCCGTAAAGACATGAAGGCATAAAGACATAATCGAGGATAAAACCGAGAGGGACATGTGAGAACGTATCCGAACGGTTACATCATATTTACAGCTCAGCTCATGTTCAGACAGAATATGTTGACGCGAACCAGATGAATGATCCATCACAAAAGTAGAAACTAACACTAAACATCTGTTGGAAATGTTGCGTAAACTTTTTCTTTAGTCACAGGCGTGTATGAACTCTTCCAAACAAACAATCCTTGCCTCATTCCAAGGGCTGGGGGGGGCTCAAGGATGACCGAGGGAGGACACAAGAGGCCACTGTGTGTTGTCAGGAGTGGGATGGCAGTGCTAAAAATGCTTGGAATGCTGGAAATGCATGCTAATCAGGGAGATCCTACAGACAGCTCACGCACGGCAGAGAACTCCGAATGAAGATCTGCAATTCGACCAAGACAGAGACGATCTGATCACTTACAGCTCAGATTATACATCATAAAGGCATGGAATGTTTTCTGATCGTGGATGGATACACACATAAGAGGGAAGGAAAAGGAGGGGAGAAGTAGACCAGTCACCCCACTCTGTTCCACCACGCTGAGAAGAAACCTAGCTCTTCCGTTAAGGACAGAAAAGTCAACAGCAGTCAGTAAGGCTGTTCTGACTCAGTGCAAGAGTCACTCCTGTGAGAACAGTCACTGTTCCCGTCACGTCAGTCTAGCATCGTCTCAAACATGAGTGACTAATAATTCATTACAATGTCTCTCAGGTGGTGAGGACGGAAGAGGCGTAGTGTGTTTGTTCTGCTTCGGTCTTCTAATCTGCAGGTATGCTCTGCTCTAAAGCATGTGATGCCATCAAGACACTTCAGGCATTGAGGGAACCCACTAGAAACTTGCTCCACCGATGGTCATTATATTGCTGTTCGGATGCGAGAGTTTTATTTAGAGCTGCAACAATGAAAATCGATGTCAACGAATCTCATTATTGATTAGTCGGTCTGCGCGTGGCACGGGGTGTGTTTACTCACTACGTTACTTCTGTTCCGAAAACGCGCTTCGGAGAGTAAATATTAAAAGTTGTGTCACAAATGAAGTACTATACACTTACACTATGTACTCAACTATCTAGTGTATGAATTTTAGAAAAGTAATATATAGTCTCAAAAGGATCTCTAGCGGTTTTTTACCAACCGGAAGAATAAGCCGCTTCCTAGTCGACAGCGCATGACGTCCTACGCACATAATGTGATGCCGCTAGCTTTAGCGAACACCCAGAGTCACCGACAATAACTTTCTTCAGTTTACTGTTTAACTCAACATTACTTTTTATAAGAAGTAATGCGTAAATACTGGAGATGCACCGATACTAAATTTCTAAGCCAATACCGATAACCGTGTGATATCAGCTGATACCGATACCGATCATTTAAATCTTTCAACAGTGTACTGGCCCTTTAATTCAGTGTGAGCAGCGTGGGGGGGGGGATAGACTCTACGCTGAAACTCCTGATTCACTGCTGCTCACTTCCGGTGTAAATGCAGTGCAGTGCAGAGCTTACAAACTGCAGTTTTGTCATCATTCCACACAAGAGACATCATCTTTACACTCAGCACCAAATCAATGTGTTTTCCCGCCCTCTTTTGATTGACAGGATATAATCTGCCCTGATCAGCGGATGTTTTTAAACTATCGGCCGATAGCGTGAAAAATAGCCTTTATCAGCTGATACATCGGTGCATCTCTAGTAAATACGATTATATAATATAAACTTATATATTAGCTTATATAAGTATTTATACATTATTTTATGGATGCACAAAAAGCACTGAATTAAACTACAGTCCTAAATGAATAATATATATTCTGCTGTATGTCTGTGTATTGGGTTCTTTTAAGTCGTGTATATATAATTGGACAATTGTGTACAGTTGAAGTCTGAAGATTATGTTTGTAACACTCAGTTTGTGGATTCTATTTTAAATAAACTTTAAAAAAAAAAAAAAAAAAAAAGGGCACTGAAAGTTTGCACCCCCTTCTGATTAAACAAAAAAATAGGCCAACTAATCGATTATGAAAATAATCGTTAGTTGCAGCCCTAGTATTATTACTGAGGAGAGGTGTATTACAGACGTCCCCCTGATCAGCGACTGGTTTTCATTATTAAGCTCTTTTCCATATTAGAGAGTCACGTGTTCAAACGCCAGATGACAAGAGAAACCCAGAGAAAGTCTCAGAGACCACGATGAAAGTGAAAGAGAGAGAGCACATACAGACACGCTTGCAATAACTGTTACGCAACACTTGTTCGTCACTCGGACAGGTGAGGTCACCGAGGTCTACCTCGCATCCAGGTGATCCTTTCGGTCACTGATCGCAACCGTAGCTCCTGTCTGGTGGCAAAACAGATGCAAGAGGCTCCAGGTTGAGTGGAGCTTATAAAGAGTCATAAATCCAATCGTAAAACATGGCGTGAGGGAAGAGAAACAAGAAAACAGATGACTGACGTTACAGTGTATTGTGTTTGACAGTCTAAAAGGGAAAGATGTTATCAAATGATATCATTTCTGGCACAAGGGTAAAACAATATTTGTGTCATGTTCATATCATTTTTGTGGCGTTTCCCCCCCCAAAAAAAAATCCCTTGCCATGGATGAACAACGATTCACAATGAAGTTTGTGTAAATATGGATTAAAAGCAGCGAGTCCTGTTAGAACAAGCTCAAATTTCAGCTACTGAGATAGGAAAGCTTCATGAGAGCTGTGTACTGCATTACTCACACTATACTGCTTCACCAAGCCCTAGTTAGATAAAAATGGGTCACTTTCACATTTGGTCTGAATACTCGAATCTAGAACCCAAGACTGATTCTGGGCTCATAAATCTCAGGCAAGCTCAAGCAACAAAGAAAAATACCTTTTGGAAATCATGATGCAGGAACACCTGCAAACCAGGAGCTGATCTCATAAGGCGGACATGAGACGTGCCCCCCCACGCTGTGCTCTAATTTCCGCTGCTTCACAAAAGTAGAAACAGGAAATAATGTGAGAAGTTGAACCAATCGTGTTCCTCGGTACGCAAGGCCAAGCATGGACGGCTACCGCCCCTGATGCGGACTGTGCCGTGGTTCGTTTGAAGTGAAGCCCGACCCAAACTTTCAAGAGAACTGAGGATGGGATATCTTTGGAGCACAGTGTTCACACCTCCCGAAAAATACCAAACTCGGCGCTCAGACATCTCGGAGTCTGGGAGAGGAAAAAACGCAAGTGTAAAAGACAACAAAACAACAACAATAACAAAAGGGGGGGGGGGGGGGACAAAAAAAAAAAAAAAAAAAAAACACAAAGCAATCCCGTTCAATGTAGAAATAAATGTTGAAGTCGACCACAAGTTCCCACCTGCAATTCCACCAACTGGAACGCAGTCTCTTTCCAAAATGCCAGTGTAACCACTGAAGCCAAGTTTACAGAAGGATTTACATTTTGTTGTTTGATATAAGGCTTTAGTCAATGTAACATACATATTATATTATATATTATATATATTTTTTATTATTATTAGTGTTCATTCATGCATTTCTAACATTGTCATGATTGAGCCATTTGCTCATTTGTAGTACTCATTAAAGACCTTTTCAAGATGGCACTCTTTGCTACTCTTGGCAAACAGGTTTACATCCTAACGCTGCACATACAAGGGAAGGAAAGAGTGTCGTGTTCAATCTGGAGCTTTGGAGGCAGCAATAAACCAAGATTCGATGACCTTTAGCGGAGGAGGAGGCATCCTGAGAAACCAAACAAACCTTCAACATATCCATGTGAGGCGAGAGAGAGAGAGTTGCGCAGAGCCTTCTTTTATGGGTTTGATATCAAGCAGTGACATGTTTGAGAAGGAATGTGAGTGTTGAAACGGCCCTCGCCGGGCTGGAAGCATACGGTTCTCGTTATTTCTCTCGTTGCATTTCCTTTTCAGGATTTGTTTGATGCTTTTGTGATTTCTGTTCAGCAGGAACACAGTGCCTCAAGGCCACAGGAGTGTGTTCAGTGCTCCATTTCTATTAGCATGCGGGGTAGGGGGGAGGGGACGACCATCCTGACGAGTACAGCTTTTAAGGAATACATCGGTGAGAAATGCCAAACATCTGTCCTTATCTAGCTTACATTCACTGTTCAATAATCTTTCAACAGTCATTTGTCAATGCTGGTGTAACCCAATTCTACTATCTGTTTAGGCCTCCAAATATTTATATCTGTACCTGTATTCAGATTCAATTCAATATTCAGAAACAATGGAAATTTCAGAATTGGTCGGGAAAAATAGAGACAAATGTAAACAACGTAGCAGCCTGATTTCACTCGTGTCTATGAGCTTCATATCTGGCTGTTCGCTTGTGTCTTCCTAAATTTATTACATTTGTAAATGTATAATATTCATATTCAACAGTCACAATAGTGCAATTTTTGTTACAATTCACTGATTACACGTCACTTGCCATCTGCGTTTCGTTTGAGAGGAGGCTTCCTAAGTAGTTGCCATCATCTGAGCTTCACAGACACTTAAAAAGATACACATCACCATAAAGTCAAAAAACTGTGAGCCGAATATACGAACACATTCCTACTTGCAGTTTTGGTCACGTCCAAATAACATTTATTCACCGAGTGATAGAGAAGCTGACGTGGAAACGTTTTGGGGAAAACTGCTGAGTGTGAGTGTGTGTGTGTGTGTGTGTGTGTGTGTGTGCGCGTGTGTCTTCCAGCCTTCCCGCTCGGCTGGCGCTCTTCTTGGTGACGTCTTCAGAAAAAATTCCACAGATTAATAGTTGGGAGTGAAGTCGAGCTCTTTTTGGGAGGCAAGATGGATTACACTCACCCTGGACACTGTGAGAGGCATGCTGAAATCCTTCCCTCCCTGGAGTCGGAAGCCCCACGGCGCCGGCCCGCTGAGCGTCACGCTGTAAACGTTCATGGCCTGTGTGTGTGAGAGACAGTGAGAGAGAGAGAGAGAGAGAGAGAGAGAGAGAGAGAGAGAGAGAGAGAGAGAGAGAGAGAGAGGGAGGACAGATGAGTGGAGAGAGATCAAGGATGGTTGTCTTTCATCACAGTGCAATAACCACCAAAAAGGGAGTGAAAGCAAAACCCAGACAAGCCGATGTCTTAAACAGTCTGCTATTGCTAACTGCTTTATTTTTTGTTCAACAAGATTTTTGCTAAGTGGACTCAGTCGCATTTCTCAGCGACGACTCAAAAGTCTGACGTCTGCAATTTTCATACATTTCTCGCAACTTCATGAGCCGATTTGCCAGACACCGCATGAGCTGCCTAACCCCACACTAAATTAAACCATCATTAGAGGTTTTACAAACCTGTTTCAAAGTCTAACGACGTCATATAGTAGCTTTATACTAGACACTAAAGTATAACGTCTCTCCCGCTGTACTTAATCAGTTGCTCCTGATGTAGCCTGTTTGTTGCATCACGTCCCGAGAATGAAACTGATGGCAGTCAAACTGGCCATTAGGAGCCGATTACAGTCTCAAACGATTCTGTACTGATTTAAGGGTTTAAACAGTTTAAAAAACTACCGGAACTGCCATGGGGAAACTTCGAGGATTGAAGTCATGCACTTATTCATCAAACAGAAAAAAACAAAAAAAACAAAACACACCCAAACAAAAACAACTATTTCATGCCAATCTATTTTTTAATGATATACCGCATTACTCAATATGCACTGTATCATCATGAACACTTCTAAACATCATCAGTAACACGTTCGCGTTGGACTCGTCGCAGTGTACGAACGTGCTCGGAGTTTCTCTCCGTTATTTAAAGCTGAGATTCACTCGCTGTGGGAAGTCGGCCAGCTTATTTTGAGCACGTCATAAAAGCTACAGTTGTCGTTAACCTTTGCAAGTCTTTGTAACGGAATTGTGAGAATTACTCAGAACGATAAACCTTATCGCACGTCATATTGTGACGTCATAAACCGTAACTCAGGGAGCGTCTTTAATCTCCAGAGATCCACTTAGTACGAATGTAATCCAAGTATTTATTATAGATTAATACTCATTATACAAATGTTTCAGGGAATTTATTGGTGCCTTCAAGGTTTTAAAACTCCTGACAGAACATGTCAGGTCCATGTCAACTTTATTTTTATATATTATATATAGACTTATTTGTGTTGGAGTTATCAAGGTTTGGAGATTTGAGAACCGCTGACTACAAGGATTAAAATATTATCGGAATCTGAGAAAACTGCGAGGCATTAGAAGGTCCACTGTGCAACAAAATATTCAAGACAAAGTTCTGACAAAGCAGTCTACAAACTATAATACACAACATAGAAGATCTGAGATTCCTGAAAAGACGTGTGCCAAAGCCATTTAAAGTACACACACACACACACACACACACACACAAAAAAAAAACAGTCCCAAATGACACTTGCTCTCTGGCAGAATGAATTACGAGACCCTTCGCCCCTGCAGCCGATCCGCTCCACCACCAAGTCTGACTTCAATGACTCGAACAGTGCGAACGTACCTCACAGAAAGGGCCAAATTAGCCGCTGGAAAGCCAGGAAAAGTACGAGGAACGCTGGTTCTGGAAACGAGTGCGACCCTCCGACTCTTCGGCCTTGTGGCGGGGGTGAGGCTTTACGTCTTGTCCCCTCTCCACGGGCTATATAAGGAATGTAAAACTACACCAAACTATTTCAGCCCAACACCCACATGAGTCACGCAGAGAGACGGATAGAGACAGAGACACAGAGAGGGGAGGGGGGAGAGAGAGAGACAGAAAACCTCAACTCGCTCACATTTTCTGGCTCCAGCGAGACCGTTTAAACGAATGAATAAGCGCAGACAGACGGCAAAAAAGATGGAAGAGGAGGAGGAAGAGGGTGAGGTAACATTCCACCAAGTGAGAGTTACAAGGCACTTTACATCACAGTCGACGAAGAAGAAAAGAGACATGCTGAGAACTATTCCCAGCACAGAGCCGGTGATGAAACAGATAACCCGGGAACAAATGAGCTGTACACTTAATTAAACACTTAAAACACTACAATCTTTGATGCTGACTCAGGAAGGGGCTTTTAAATCAGCAGTAACTTTCCTGGTATGACGCCAGAGTGGAAACCACTTTTTTATTGCATTGATTTTTTTTTTTTTTTTTTTTTTTTTTTATTAAGGTGTAGCTTTCACCTTTGATCCAAGTCCATTAAAAGTGAACTTATGGAATCGTACACACATTGAGTACTCGTGATGCAGAAACCCAGCCAGAAGTCATTAACATCAAAATTAGTGAAACGGTTCGGCTACAACTGGCTCGTATTCTGCATTTCTTTCATTTAAACCCAAACCACAAGCTTATCTTTTTCTACTGAATATGTCGGCAACACCACAAAAGGAACTTTTTGGTTTGTACTTTGTGTACTTGGCAAATAAACGGCGTTGATGTACACGTTGCACATTGGTGCAGTTGTGAGTATAAATACGTGATAGAGCACTGAGTCACTACAAAGGCAGCACGCGGTCAGGAAAACCGTCAGGGGGGAAAAAAAAATTCCATGTTGATGAACGCCGATCGCTTGTAAAATACACGGGACAGTCGATTTGCATTTGGTAACTCCCACAAACCTCCATTAAAGGCAACACTCAAACAGCTGAAACGGACTTTCTCAGAGGTAGAGGTGAAAGTCATTTTGACTTGCGTCCATGACAATAAAAAAAAAAACATTACAGCACCTGAAAGGCCAAAATCTGAAGGTAAATTACAGAAAAGCTCAATTCAATATGACGTGAAGAAAAGAAAGTAGTTTGACAGGAAAATATAGAAGGAAAAAAAAAATCATAATTTAATACCGTATATATTGCAGCTTGAGACATACCGGATCGGTCTCTTATCAGCCACTAAGCAGCCTGCAGAGGATTTCGCAGTTTTGTTTGTTTTCTTGTTTGTGATCGTCGCGGCCAAAAATGTTCGATTTTGCGGTGGCTTTTTTCTAAATTTACGATGCAATTTTCAGTATTTTGTATTTTGTTTTTTGTGGGAAACCACTTGAACTGGCAAAAGTGCAACTGCACAAAAGTAGTTTTGCTCGGCCTTTTGCCGTGATGTTTGTTGGTAGATTAGACCGCTCAGCTGTATTCGTGTTCGACGCACATGAACCGAAGAGGGCTTTGGCTTAATGCGTGTTGATGTGATGAGGTTACATGATGCATTGTGATGACGCTGCATGACATGTCTTGGCCCAAATCTGCAGAAAATCTCAGGTAATTTTTTTTTTTAAATTGCAAGATCCTCCGAATACCACAGAGTTTCCATAATTTCTGCGATCGCAAAAAAACAGAAAATCCTGGAGGGACTGAGTTAGTGCTGGCTGTAATAAAAAAATTTTTTTTTTTTTTTTTTAAAGACTGGTCTTATTTGTCATAGTTTATGGATTTAGGACTTGCTTTCTTTATCTCTTTTCATATTTAATATTTCTTTAGTTAATACTGTTAATATGAAAGACTGGGTTGCACAAAAGTTTCATTAACTCAAGGTTTACATTAGTTAGTCTTCTTATGCATAAACTTAGACACACTCAGGAACATAAACAGGAAATGAAAAAGGATTTTCACGAATACCAAATTTCTCGTGTAAACGTTCGTACAAATGATTTATGAATAAATCCGTCCTGTTGAATGAGGCCCATTGCAAGGACAAGCATGCAGCGAGAAAGCGTTTTAGTACCGTCCTGCCACTCTGCAACAGACTGTAACAATCCGTAATCTGAGCGCTCATGTATGAGGAAGAGGGCAGATAGTGCATTCCTCTGTGTGACCCAGCAGGTCAAGATTCAGCAGGATAGCTTCGCTCGTCTCAGAGGAAGCATGTGTTGGCCTTCACCCGACCATGTTGGTGGGTTGGGAACTTGGAAGGTGGACCAAATTGTGGAGAAAAATGGGGGAATCCACTCAGCACTGTGACCACTGACATCACACGGTTAAGGTCAGTGTGCTGAATACAGCCGAGGCGGCTAGCAAATGTTCTGGAAACAAATCTGATGTACTTGATGGATTGCAACAACATCCATTTCTGTGTAAGAGAGCTGCATAAAAGCTCTATTCTCTGTAGTAATCTCCTTATTGCTGCTCTGTTATTGTAGTTCACAAAAAGGGCAACGCTTCAACAGGAAATCGTGAAAAATGTTTTAGAGTAGCACGCCCAGGTTAACCTCGAAAGAAATCCCGTCATAAATGAGAACCGGAGAGTGGTTAGTAGTTATTCCCTGGAAGTGAAACAGTAAAGCTGCAGCTCCGGATGCAACAGAAATGACGTGACCTTCATAAATCGGCATTTTCAATTCAGAAACCCAAAACCTTATTCCGAATGGAACTCGTTCAGCAAACTCTCCCCTGCTGCTCGCTGCTATTCGGGAGTTTATAAAGGCAAAGCATCTATGATCGTCTGTCAAACCACAGAAATGCTCTCCATCCTGCCCCTATTTTTCCGTTAGTCTTGTACTGTTGGTCAAAATGGTTCGGTTTAGTTTCACAATATTTTTCACATCTTCTTGCAGTTTTTGAGTTTTCTGAGTTTCCTCATCACAACTTCGTTTTGTTATTGTAAGTCTTCACCAGCCCGTTTTGATAAGTAGTGGACAAAAGGTCAAATTAATAATGAAAATCAGCATACTGGAGAGTGGTGCCAGTAGTGTGTTCACACTGGGAAACATGGTGAAGCTTATAATAAATATCTGCATAACGCATGTGTTTTTTTTTTTTCACTAGTACTTGATATTCAGGTTTCACGAATAGAACAACCAGAGACCCTAAAACCAAGTTCAAGCACTGGATTTCGTCCAACGAGGAAAGGAGGCTGGTATCTGTAACAAAAATCTGAAGTATTTATACTGCTCAGCATTTTCTATACCAGGTTTAGTAAATGACATGGCCAAGAAAAACGACTATTCCTTCCTATTTTTTAAAGAACTGAAAAAAAATCTGAGAAAGTTGTATTACGGAATTGTTTCAATAAACTACAGAAGCCTTAAGGGAACTGAACACAAGATGTGTAAATGCTAGGCAAAATAATTCTTTATAATAAATAAATAAAAGTCTAAAACAAACATACCCACCAGCATGTAAAGCCTGAGAGAGTGCCAATGACTAATCACTAGTCAGCATTGTAACCAACCACCAATCACTGATCACCTTTGTTCCCAACAACTTATATATAGCCGCTGTTCTTGACAGCCAATTGGCTCACCTTTGTTCCCAAGGACCAATCATTGATCTGGACAAACTACTACTGATCACTATTGCTATCAACAACAGATCACTAATCACCAATGTCCCCAATGACCAATTACTAATCACCACTTTTGTCGACAACCGATCATTGAACACTGTTGTTCCCATTGACCGACCACTGACCACTATTCTTCCCGACAACCAATCACTGACCACTATTCTTCCCGACAACCAATCACTGACCACTATTCTTCCCGACAACCAATCACTGACGACTATTCTCCCAGACAACTAATCACTGATGACTATTCTTCCAGTCAACCAATCACTGACGACTATTCTTCCCGACAACCAATCACTGACGACTATTCTTCCAGACAACCAATCACTGATGACTATTCTTCCAGACAACCAATCACTGATCACCATTTTTGTCCCAACAGCGCACTTCATTTTAAACGCTCTTCTTGGCGATATTTACAGTAATAAATGCGAGTTACTCCATTTGTAATCACTTTCCTCACTACCAGTGCTTTATTTTTATCTGTGTCCTTGAAAGAAATTACAGCTCTTTGTAAGTACACAAATAAATCGTGGGACTGTAACCAAAGACGACTTCTTTCTATAAAACGTTAGTTATAAATCACTTATTTTCTAACAAAACTAATCTATTCTTCTGAAAAGCTTCGTTCTTCATGTCAAATGTTGTTGTGATATGCAAATGACCATGACGATTCAAATAACATGCAGATTTGACTTGTGACGTCATGTGGCGACTTCCATCACCTTTAGGAGAATGCATTTGGCAACACCAATACTGTAACACTGTAAGAGTATAATACAGTCTCCGTTTTCTGTGTAAAGAGGAGTTTATAGCTGATGATGTTACGATTTTTATTTTTGTTTTAATATCCTTATAACTGTAAAGTTTGTATTAACTTAAACAAAACATAAATGAATGAATGTAGTGGGTAACTAACATTAGAGAAAACAGCTAAACGCAGGAGAAACTGAGGAAAGTTCTCGCCACCTTTATACTACTAAAAACATAAGTTATTGGTGGAAAGTGATCTTTGGCCAAAGTATTGACCCCTCTGAGAAAGAATCTTGACGCGTTTTGACGAAAACAAAAAAAACAGCATCAGCTTCTAACTCGTCAGTCTCTCAATTAAAACACGTTTTAAAAAAATCAGATTAAAAAGCTGTGTAATTACCTCCTGTGCTCCTTTGGTGTGTCTAGACGTCGTAAAAAAGTGTTTATTTATCGAGCTTGAACAGACTGGACACGGAGAAAACTTTCAGTAGCTTGACTCTTGAGGTGTGAGGTCGCCTCCTCGCGTAGCGGCTCGCGCGCTCCCTCCTGGATTTTTAGCAGGACTCGGACAGATACGTCACAAGTCACGTGGCCACTGATGCACGCACGTTAACGTGAAATGGCCGCGTCTCAATTCGCAACGGTGTTCTTTCTCTTTTCAGAAAATAAATAAATAAATAAATCTCTTATGCCAGTGTAAACACAACACAGTATAAACAAGCCAGGAGAAAAGAAGGAAAGCACAAACAAATATAAAAAGTCCTTAAAGTACATAAAGTCGTTCACAGACACCAATATTAGTACCAATTGATCCCAAAGTCTTTATACACAGCAAAAGTGCTTACTGCTTCTAAGTTTCCTTGCTGTGCAATAGACTCAAAATTACTCTGAAGCTCACATTTGAAGACCAAAATAGAGAGGTTTACAACTTCGAGAATTTACATTTATGAATATGCTACTGTGCTAATATATATATATATATATATATATATATATATATATATATATATATATATATATATATATATATATATATAATGAAAAAATCACCATTAGTTTTTTTCATATTCCAGAAAACCAAAAATTACATTACATATATATATTTTAAAATATTTGTCTATAATTTCTATGTGGCCCCCCTGGTGGCACCCCAAGGAGCCACAGCCCTCAGTTTGAGAACGACTAACATAAGGAATGGAGACTCATTCTTGATTTAGTTTGATGAACAGACACTGTTTGCCTATAAATGATTCACAAATGGAAGAGAAATCATCACAGGACAAAACCCTTTGAAAAGCATAACAACTCCCTATGGTACTACATCAGCCCTGATGGCAAGCTCTTTTGGAGTTATAGGAATTCCATGTTGTAAAACATTTTTTTAAATCTGAATAATTACAAATTGATCCATTTTGATTGAAAACTTGAGCCAGAAACATAATACAATTTCTAAACCTACTGTCAAAGAGAAGAGATTTGGTTTATATGACAGGTCCTTATTATTCCAGATGGATTATATGTGAGGTGTGAAATTGTGTTTAAAAATGAGAGACCAGACCAAAAGCATTTCTTTATAAAATCACTGTCAAATTATAACCCCTTTAAAATAAATAAATAAATAAATAAATAAATAAATAAATAAATAATATTGTTGTAATTGCAAATTAATAATAAAAAAAAATTAAAAACCCTTATGCCACCTGGTTTTGAGAAAATATGGTTAGGGACAAGATTATTAACAAAATGTCTTATCCAGTTGACTTTAAATGTGCTGTTCAAATGTTTAATGCACCATTTTCAGTATTGTTCATTATTACAGATTTTACAGAGATACCACAAAGATCACTGTTAGAAATATAGGAAGCAATTAAAACCTGATAAGGGAAGACGGGCCAGCCTTGTCTAATTCCACCAGTGAAATCAAATCTAGGGGAAGTGTCATACTTCAACTTGATAGAACTATTACAATTATAGTAAAGGGTTCTTTTTATAGCCTTACAGAAATAATCACCAAAACCAAAAGTTGTGCCTTATAGAAGGCTTTTGATTAGGAAAAAATAGACTGT
Organism: Ictalurus punctatus; assembly: GCF_001660625.3. NCBI lineage: Eukaryota > Metazoa > Chordata > Actinopteri > Siluriformes > Ictaluridae > Ictalurus > Ictalurus punctatus. The sequence continues at coordinate 17,342,919 of NC_030417.2, read as the reverse complement.
TATGTTCTATATCAGGTCTCTATAGTCAAGCAAGTCCACACCAATCTTATTTTATTTGCTATACGTAGATTCCCCATAAAACCAGATTGTGTCTTGCAATGATGTCTTGCTCTTTGTATTGAACTGACTAAGTGAGTCTGACGTTTTCAAGGTGTAGGAATGTAGGGCATGCAGAGCACACCAAGTCAGTGAATCACAGATTAGTTTGTAAATGAGCGGTGATGTCGCCAGATCATGGGCGTGGCCAGACCTTTTACAGCTGGGTGGCCATGTTACACCCTGTGAATTTCTTGGGATGACAGTTTAGGGTGGGGCAAAATATGAATCCACACAAAAATGACTTATCCGTTATGAATTCAGTGTTTACGCTAATGTCGAATAAATCTTTAGCTAACAGTAGCTAATAATGAACTGAAAAAATCCAATGTTGTGCCTCCAAATACTGAATTTATTGATATTCAGAAATAATGAATATAATCTAGCTGTTTGTTTTTTGTGGTCAGTTGGGGCAAGGAATTGTTTGTGTCTGCTTTAGCTAGATAAACTAGTTTATTCCTGCAAGACATTACACTTAAGGACAATCCTCACCATTGGACAGTGACGCACTGAACTTTCAGATTTCTTAGAGATGTTGCAGTAGACTTTCTGTTATTATTATTTACCAAGTCATTCAGTTTCACATTATATGTCATTGGTGACCACAATGACTAATAGCAATATTAACACTAACAACAACAACAACAACAACAACAACAATAATAATAATAATAATAATAACAACAATATAATAATTCTAACAATCATCATCATCATCATCATGTCCTACTGGGGTGGCCATGCTTCACGGTAGTCCAAAACTGGTTTTACTCCACAAAGCACATGGCTATTATAACTGCAAATGAAATGCAAAACTGATTAAATTAGTTTTTTTTTTTTTTAGATCTATGAATTTTTCCAGACTTTATGACTGCATATAAGCACAGATTAAAAAAACAACAACAACAACAACATATACTACAAACAAACAATAAATCTCCACAATAACACTTCACATAAAAAAAATCCAAAGAAAGAAAGAAAGAAAGAAAGAAAGAAAGAAAGGATCAAATTTTATTTCCTATTTTACATTCAAGTTTATTTTCAAGAATCTCAAAATTATTATTAAACCTGAAACAAACAAATCTTAAGGGATGACTAATATGGTGGAATTTCTGTCTCTGTTTTATTATGTTTTATGTAAGAAATAAAACACTTTTTTATTTTGGTGTGCTGTTATGGGAAAATAATAAATGGCAGGCTGGTGTGATGCATCTTGACGTTAAGTGCAGTTACTCTTACCACCCTGAAGTTTTCCTCTAATAGTCTGACCGAAGGTGTTTTATTCTTCTTATACCACCGCAGTTGGCCAACTGTTATCACGTCATAACTGCTATAAACAGCCTGTAACAAAGCTCTGACACTGGAGACTCCTTCCATCGATATTACATAAACATCTCCTTACCGGAAACTTCCCCACTTACACACATATACAAGTAGCTGTTTCTGTATATCTTTCCGTTTACAAAATGCGGTTCAGTTCCACAGACGTTCACTAGATGACGACAAAACGCAACAAATAAGGTAGCCATCTCGCTCCCTTACTTCCATTATGTAGTAAGGAGCTTTTATTCTTAGTAGTGCCCTTGTGTGAGTGATTTGGGATACGACTTGTGAAGGTTTCCCACCTGCTCCTTCTGGATATTCCTAAAATAAAATAATAATAAAAAAAAACAATCAATTGACCGCTTATTTTTGAAATTCCGTGTTCGCGCGCGCTTTTATTTAGCACCAGCGGAGCCGGTTTGAATTAGCTACACACACACACACACACACACACATACACACACACATACATACATACATATATATACACACACACAGCCGCAGCTGGAGCGAGCGAATAAGTGAGTAAGTACAGTGTCAGTGAGTCAGTCACTGTGTGGAAAATGGCCGACGCGTTCGGACTGCAGACGGAAGAAGACCCCGCTGCCGCGTTCCTCGCGCAGCAACAGCACGAGATCGCCGGCATCGAGAACGACGAGGACAACTTCGGCTTCGAGTTCACGGCGCGCGACCAACAAGAATCCCAACCGTCGCATCCGAGTCCGAACTCTTTCCAAGGTAACAGCCGTGCTAATCAACCGGCTAGCTACCTTAGCTAAACAAACAACCTAATACAGCAAGCTTTGTTTCTTCTTCTTCTTGTTTTTTTAAACACATCATAAGAACCCATTTCAATAAAGTTTTCATTAAATACGTCGCGCGTTAGTGTTTTATCTTGTGAACTCTTCTGAGTTGACGCTTTCAACTGAACCAGCTAGCTAGCTAGCTAGCTAAATAGCCAGTGCTAAGTAGCTTAACATCTTGTACTTCAGTTAGTTAGCTAGCTCACTCACCCACAGGAACTTCAACCCAGTACAGTAGGATTTATGCGACCAGGTTAATTACATAAATAATTGTCACAGCTTTATGTTAACCTATACTGTAATTAGCTAGCGCTTATGTTTAGCTATTTAGTTACAGTTGGTTATAAATGTCCGCATCTCACTGTGAACCTCCCTGTTTTAATACATTAGTTTATCCAGAGGAACTAAAGTCCTTTTTTGAATAGAACATTGAATAGTATTTAATTTTTAATTGAAGGCCGTTATAACTTGACCGTTATTATAAGAACTCAAGAATTGAGCAGTAATTTTTTTTAAAGCAGGTGCAAAAGTTTGTACACCCCTTGACACACTGTATGTAGTTCAATGGTTCTCAAACATTTCGGAGCTCTTAAGCCCTATTCGGACTGGATTAGTTTATAAGGCGGATATCTGTAATAAACCCTGTCCAGCTGGGATTAAATTTACATGGGCTCCTGAGGTAATTTCCTATATTACAGGCACTCCTGTGAGACTTGAACAGTGTTGTTTTTTTCCCTCTCTCAGGCTCGTCTGTGATTTAAAAAAAAAAAGTCGTATCGGGACAGCTATAAAATGAGCAGAAGAGGACCGAGTTTGTATTTTCTCGTTAAAATGCTTTCCAGATAGCGTGTAGTCGAGGTTTTACCACTCAGACCAAGTATGTGGTTGAGTACGTACTTTTAAGCATTTTTCGTTTTGCGACTTGAGAAGAGTTTAATATCTGGAGGAGGGATATCGATACACACATGCTATGAGATTAAATAAAGCAAATAGCAACAGTCAAACTTGTTTTTTTTTTCGATGCAAGGAGAAAATAACAAATGTGCATCCAGATTAAAATTATTTGACGAGTGCTGACTTTGGAGAAAAACAGGAGGTAACTTGGCCCTGTAATGTTCTCAGAGGAGGATGGAGAGAAACACAGACTGTTTACATGGACAGCAGTAATCTAATTATTGACCTTACTCTGAGTAAGATAATAATGTGATTAAGGTGTTTACATGAGTTGCTTTGAGAATACTACGTTCATGTACCCGTTTTACATGTTATAGAACATAATTAGATTAACGACACACGTCATTACGTCACCGCGCCACGCCATCCAATGTTCCCTCCAGAATTTCAAGTATCAACATACAGTTCTTCTTTGTTATGGTACTGTATACAGTTTTGGGTGTTTTTATTTAATTTTTTTAAGTGCAGTTCATTATTTGTCATGCTGTATGTGCAAATAGACAACTACTTGAAGCGGTTGGGCTGCGTCCCAAACTGCGTACTTGCGTCTATGTAGTAGCCGAGATGCATGTATTTTTCCCCACTGCAGGCCTATAGTAGGCAAGTATGCGGTTTGGGACGCAACCGTACTTTCTTGTTCGTCATAAAATGTTGAGAACTGCCGTGTGTGATCGTGACCTGTCGCAAAATGCAGTGAAAACTCTCACATGACGTTAATAATGTGATTAAGGTGTTTACATGTCTGTAATACTGCGACTAAAATAGGAGTACGCCACTTGTCTTAATTCGATTATTGCTTACTTCGAGTATGACCTTAATCAGATTAAGGTAATTAAAAACTGCTGTTTACATGGTAGTTTCTTAATCACAGTAATATCTTAATCGGGGTAATAGTTGATTATTGTTGTCCATGTAAACGCACTGACAGACATGGCCGATCTGGATGGAAATAAAATCACAGAGGAATGCTGGTAAAATAGGAACTTACCCCAGAACCCCATGTAACCCTGTCTGAATAGGGCTTTTACCTGTAAAATAAATTCCACAGGCCCCTTCCATCAACATTGTTAACAGTTTTGTTTTTTTTTGTTTTTTTTTTGGAGCGTTGTATTCCTGAACTTTCCACTGATTGATGAAGACATTAGGTCTGAGTTGCCTTTGGTGCTTGGACCCCTAAATATAATAACTTTTGATAGCTGTGATTTCCACCACTGTGATAAAAAAAAATAATAATAATCAAGTAACACTGCTGTAGTTTATTTTGGTAGTTCTTGTTAAATATTAGTCTAAGGACTAAAACAGTCAACACTAGTTTATTTGGTTACGGGTTTATTTTAGGTGCAAAAATTTAAGACTTAAGTCATGTTAAGACCTAAACCAAAAATATTGACCTTTCACAAAGCAGAAGACGGTGTTAGAAAGATATCAGTGTTCAGGAAGACCATTATGTGCATAATATCTAATGAGACACAAAGACATGACCAAACAGTGGACCTGAAGTGTCTTTAGAAGCAAGTAGAGTCTACATCTGTATCATGTTTTTCACAGACATGCCATTCTGAATCTTTCACACTTAATGTGCACCTATTATGGTTTTTCAGATAATGCTACAATTTCAATTATGAGCACGTTAAAATATTTTTCGACCTTGGATGCATGTAAATCTATTGTATGAGACCTTTAAAACAAAATTAGGCACGTTTCAAAACCATTATAGGTGGACGTAATATTTCTGATAGTTTTTCTTGATATTGTTGTCCTGTTGGTTTATCATTTTTGACGGTCGAGTATGCAAAGCGCTCTCAACGGTAGCTACTGTAACATTCCCGTTTTGAGCGTTTATGACTAGCAGCCAAACAAGATTTTCAGGATTCCAGTGACACTCCTGTAGTGATTCTGAAATCAGGAGAACCATTTCTCAACAAGAGTAGCAAGGAGAGAGCTGATGTGTTTTTTCCTTTTTTAACCAACAGATGAGTTCGGAGGAGCAACTATGAATGGAGAACTGTTTCAGGTAAGGGTTCCTCAGTTGTTTTTCCTACAAAAGAAACTTTAAATATCTATTTAAAACTATATGATTTTTGGGTCAACTGGATTATCCAGGCTGTACATCATTGTTTACATTATTTATACTCTGCGTGTACTAATAAGCCAGTACCAAGTACATTTCCTTTTGTTGATTAACAATTTTCCACAAGACACCGAAGTGCAGAATCAAACTTTTTGCCGTTGCTCTTTACTGTAAACGGTTTCTTAACCAGTGATGATCCATTAAAACAGTCAGTTTAATGTTCGTGATTCATAAAATTATATTTTCTGACTAAGCGAATATAAAAGACGAAGTGCCCGTGTTGTAAATAAGGACCTGTGCTGAATTTGGTCACCCAAGAGTATGATGTATGGGTGGAGGTTGAAATAATGCAGACCACAGAATGGTCAAATGCCACAAAAGTGTTACAAGTGATACAACCCTAATTTCAGAAAGAATTGTTACAGCTCTCTCTCTCTCTCTCTCTCTCTCTCTCTCTCTCTATATATATATATATATATATATGTATGTGTGTGTGTGTGTGTGTGTGTGTATATATGTGTATATATATATGTGTGTATATATGTGTGTATATATGTGTGTATATATATATATATATATATATATATATATATATATATATATATATATATATATATATATATATATATATATATATATAATATACACAACACATTTTTTAGGTGTCCTTTTCTGCTGTCCAAAGTTTACCATAAAGTTTGATGCTTCAGATTCCATTTTATTCATTTCACCATAGAAATGTTTCGTTGTTGCTGAAATCCATATAATAATAATAATAATCATCCATATATACAAACACACACACTCTAGTTGAGGTCGATCCCAAATGGCTTCCTATTCACTACTTAGGATATAGCATGCCTTATGCATGTAGGCATTGAAGAACATTCCCAGAGCCTGATAGACCATGGTTTAAGATTCATACACAGAATAAAATGTGAGTTTGTAAGTTTTTGTTGTATTAAGACACAGTCCATATGTTTTCTCAGGTTTTTTTTTTTTTTTTTTTTTTTTAAACAACAATTTAAATATCGCTACAGTTGGCTTTTTCGCTCTCAGTCATTAAAAGTAATTTGCTGTGTCTTGTAATGGGTAGTTTACTCTGTTAGAAAAGACATCTACAGTTTAGCGATAGAATATTAAATTTTGACCTCTTGCCAAGCCAATACAGGAGAAGCATGTTCGTTTTTCAAATGAAACAATCAGACCAAACAAATGAAATTCTTGCCAAGACAGTTCACTGAAGGGGAAAGGACGTGGGATGTGAGAGATGGTTTTTCTGGTAGTAGTTAGTTTCTTGACCTGTGGATTCTCAAACATCAGTCTTGTGAGCCAGTAGAAAACGAGCGGGTGGGACTGAGAAGGAGCTGCTTATAGTTAAGTAGGGCACCAGATTTTTTTTAAAAACTAGCTGTTGTTTGGTGCACATCTGGGGGAAAAAAATCTTGGCTGATTTGAGAATGTGTATTGTGCATGTCATTTTTGGCTGAGCTATTCCTTTAGCGTGTGATTTCAATCCCTTCAGGAGTCCAACGATGTAGCAGATGGTTATGCGGCCATCTCCCAGGCCGACGTGCAGCGGCAGGAGCCCGAAAGTTTACGCAAGTGGAGAGAGGAACAGAAGGAACGGCTGGAACAGTTAGGTATGACCTAATAACACGGCCCGGCTTTGTCCTTATTCTGGATTGAGTCGTGCAGCACACGCTGGAGATTTTACCTTGAAGAGCAGATATGGTGTGATAATTGTCAAGGACTATTTGATAGGACACTTGTAATCTAATTTAGATAATATTTCAGTTCAGTTTGAAATAACAAAATCTCATGATTAACTTCATACTTGCAATTTAAATATTATTTCTTTTGAACCCTCTGGAACTACTCCATTGCGCTCTCTCTCTGTATGTATATATGTATATACACATATATAAAATATATATAATATTAACCAGTTGATTAGTACCATAGAAGTTGCACAGAGGTTTTGTTTTGGTTTACAGATACAGCGTCCAAGGCAGCAGAAGCTGAGTTAAGGCAGAAGGCAAAGAAGGAGCTGGAGGACTGGCACACTCACCAGCAGGAGCAAATGGAGAAGAATAAAGTCAACAACAGGTATTTCACCACAAGGTCACTGCAAAACACACCAGTGAAACTGAAGGAATATGTTCTCTTTTGAGCTTGTTCAATGTTTCGTCTGTGCCAGAATTGTAGTAGCTGTTTCCATCCAAGTTGCTAATTTAACTTCTGTGAAAAATTGGAGTATCACATATAACATTTGCCATCAAAGCACTGTTTCCATCCCACGTGTTCAAGAGAACAAAATAGTCACTTCCAGGGAAACCAACACGTCTCGCTCTCCGCCACTTTTACTTTTCTGAGCCAATTATCCAATCACATGATTTGTTACGGCAAAGTCACGTGACGTTTTTAATGCGCATTGAGGAATTTATTCGGTAAATGTGTTTCCATCGTAGTTTATGCGCATGTTGTCTTATAGAATTAAAAAAAATCCGCCTCAATTGAGCGCACAAGTTTTTTTTATTTGCATTTTGGAGATTTTATTCGTATCTGGTGTTTCCATCCAGCGTTTAACAAAAAACACATTTTTTTTAATGCGATATCCCAAAATTTCCATAAAAATACGTGGATGGAAACGTAGCTAGTATAGTAAAAAACCTTTCCCATAATTAAGGGAGGTATGATGGCTTTTGGTGACTTTGTTTCAACTAAATCTCGCCAAATAGTAGCATGATTGTTTGTTATTCATAAGGTCTTACACAAAGTATTTATTTCTTTTAAAAACGTAGTTAACTAATAAATAATGGGTTGCCATATCTGCTATTTGTTTATTTATTGCCTTCAAATAAAAGCAAAACTGCTGATACAAGAATACATTTTAGACATCGAGTCAGTTGTTTGAGAAACACTGGCAGGGGTGGATCAGTGGGAACAAGATAACTTCTCTTTAACTTTTTTTCTCATTTGGAAACAAATAAATACTTTTGCTTATGTTTAAACAAAATGGCCACAAAAGTGGTGCAACACAGCTCAATGCTGTATCTATAACAGACAACTCCATTTGAATCTCGTCATCAGCTCTACTACACACGTTGGCTTTTTACGAGTCAGGAAAAATGTATACATCATAAAATGCAAAAATATTTCTTGCCATATAACAGCACGGTAAATGGTGTTATTCGTTACTCAATAGATTCTATCCATTTCTTGTACAGTATCGTGTCTTTCAGATGGAAACATCACAATAACCAGACACTATATTGTGATCATAGACCTCTGAATTAACATCAGCAAATCCGGGTAGTGAATATGTAGCTCAATGAATAATAAGCCGTTTAAAGATCAGCATCTGGGATTGTCTTCATTTAGACATAATGTGCTTCTGGAAGATTTCATTAAAGTAGGTACCTGGCAGACTTTGTTCTAACAGCTGGTTCAGGCAGGTCACACTTCAACACGTCACCGCAAGCTAGCCCTGAGGAGCCTGCTTGGGTTTTGTACGTGTGCTGAAAAGCCAGACGGTCACAACAACGGTTAAACAAAAGCAACCTGCAGAGTGTGCTACAAGTGATGACGAGGCATGCTGCTGAACAAAGTCCTGACTCCTGGATGTGTTCCGATTGGCATTTTGACTCCAGACTTAATTTGAGATATATCTGTTCCAGATTTTTGGACAATAATTGGAATCAGTTCACATGAGTATCAAAAAATTGGTTTTGTATCATCAAGAATGGGCGCATGTTCTCCCCGTGCTGCGGGGGTTTCCGGTTTCCAGTCTCCCCGTACTCCGGTTTCCTCCCCCAGTCCAAAGACATGCATGGTAGGCTGACTGGCATGTCTAAAGTGTCCGTAGTGTATGAATGGGTGTGTGAGTGTGTATGTGATTGTGCCCTGCGATGGACTGGCACCATGGTGTACCCCACCGGCTCCAGGGTGTACCCCACCTTGTTCCCGATGCTTCCTGGGATAGGCTCCAGCTTCCCCGTGACCCTGAAAAGGAGTAAGCGGTAGAAGATGGATGGATAATCAAGAATGCTGCTTTCAAACTGTCATCAAGGAAGTGACTATAAAATGTGCTTGATTAGTTCTGAACCTAAATAAGCTGTGTTACTCCAACATTTCTGAACTTTGAGACAGACCTGATTCAGAAAAAAACTGGTTTGATTTTAAACTTTAACAAGACTAGCTAGAAATACAAGCTATATTTAGGGCAGGTCATGGTATATTCCCATAACATTCATTATTTTCCCCATAAGAACACTAAACAGTCATTTAATTATTGCGTAAGATTGATCTGTTTCCCGAAAACAAGCCGTTTTTTTGTTTCTTAATGACAGAAAACCTGAATGCTGTTTTGTCAACTGATCTCTGAAAGCTCTCTTTCATTAATATTTCTCACAATCTAACCATTCTCCACCTTCCTTCATGTGTAGCTTGTGTAAAATTGACTCTCTCTCTCTCTCTCTCTCCCCTCCTCCCTTTGTGTGTGTTTTCTGTCTGTCTCTCTCCCTTTCTTCCTTTGCCTGCTTGCACATTAGGATCGCTGATAAGGCTTTCTACAGACAGCCCAACTCTGATGTGATGGGCCTTGTGTATGTCTCCTGTCACATTCTTGCCAAGGACAAATCAGCGAAATGACCTCATTACTCTGCTCCTCCTTAATCAAATACATGTCCAGAGACTCGCTGTTCGTTTTTCTCAGAAAAACAAAAACAAAGAAAAACTGGGGGGGGACTCCGTGTATATAGCTTGTCTATAGTTCTGAAAACATCTGCTTCTTTTCAAAAATGGCTCGGCTCACAAGGGTTTGTAATCTGGACCGAGCTTCATAGGAACCAGACAAATAGTATATATTTTTTTAATCGAGTCGTGATGTCGCAGAAGACTGCCCAATGCTTTAACAAACCCAATTTTCAGTCCCTCCAGGATTTAGCGATGACAGAAAGGAACACAAAATCAAGTAAACTCTGCAATATCCGGAGGAGCTTGCAATTTTTCTAAATTACTGCAGATCTTTCCGCAGATTTGGGCCAAGAGGCGTCATGTGACATCACAATACTCATTCAGCCAAAGCCCTCTTCGATTCATGTGCATCAAACAAGAGTACAGCTAAAAGGTCTCATTTACCAACAAACACCACTGGGAAAGAATTTCATACAAGTGCGATTGCGCCATTTCAAGTAGCCATTAAAAAAAAAAAAGGCACAAAAATCTTTGCAACTTGCATAGCAAATTTTGAAAAAAGCAGCTGCAAAATCAAGGATTTTTGGCTGCAACAATCACAAAATATGGATTGAATTATTTCAGGTTCGTTGCATAGAATTGAGAAAACTTAATTACCCTTTGCTGGAATTGCCGGTAAGTCTCCCAAATTCCTCAACCTTAAATGAACTTGATGACGTCCTGTCACGTTGACGTTTGCTAGGGCGAGTGTGAGGTCCTCTTGCTGAATATATAAAGTAGTTGTGATGTTCTGTGTGGTCAGAGTGCATGTCTGCATCTACAGGATTCATTGTAGTTAATGAAATGAAAATCCATCATTTGTGATTTAAAAAAAAAAATGTATTACTATATATTCCTAGTGGTGATGAATTACATGGCATGTGTTCTGTGTTGCCATGAAAGGATGCTTGATGTCCATCCTAATTATTTTATCGTGTGCACATGTGTGTGTGTATAGAGCGTCAGAGGACGCCTTCCTGAAGGAGTGTGACGACGACAGCCCTGGCACCGAGTGGGAGAAAGTGGCCCGGCTATGCGATTTCAACCCTAAGACGAGCCGCCAGACCAAGGACGTGTCCCGAATGCGCTCCGTCCTCATTTCCCTGAAACAGACGCCGCTGGCTCGCTAAGGCATCTCACTCCGCCTCACATCTCGCCTTCGCTCCATCTCCCTGTCTTTCTCGCACTTTATTTTAGCACACTAAAAATTTGGGTATTCTTTCTTTCTGTCTGTCATTTAAGGTGTATGGTGAATTGAATCTTTTTTATTATTTTTTTAAATCCTGTTACAAATCATCTGTATGAATTGACAGAAAAGAATTAATTTTTTTGCTGTTTTTATGCAAGAAAAGGAGCCTCTCGAGTAGGCTAGTTGAGGACTGAGCGCAGGAGTGTGACCCTCACACCACCTCAGAGCAAAATTAAAAACTGACACGATACTCTGGGTGGACAAAACGGCAGAAATGATACTGCCATTGTACTTGTTACATATCACAATTCTGAAGGAAGCTAAAAAGAAACTGTAAAAGAAGCAGTACAACCACCTCTACAGTCAGATGTTCGTGTTTACCAAAATAAACAATTTTATAAGGAACAGAAAGCAAAATTTTATGCAGTTTTAATTTGATTTGCTATATTTAGACCCTATTTATTATCAGGCTTACTGTAATGCAGTACTTCCCAGATTGGTCCTCAGAGACATCCAGATGTTCCACTTTTAAACACTTAAAATACCACACAATGGTGGCTGTTGATGAGAATCGAGCCTCTATCCAAAATCGGTTTTATTCACGATATAGTTCATTATTGAAGCATGTTTTAATTCCACACTGCATCACGATATCCTCTAGTAGTCAAAAATACCCATAATGCACTGAATTGCTGTTTGATTCATATGCATGCACATTCACGGAGAGAGAACCAGCAAGATAAAATGTTAACATCCAACTTTGTTATACTTTTTTTTTTTTTTCTTCTCTCACTCTTTTAGCAACTTTAAGAGTCGACTCTTTCTGCTCCCAAATGGCTCATTGGCAATTTTTCCCCAAACTGAACAAAGTTTGCGATATTTTGATCCTTGATTGTCTTTGCCTGAAAACTCTACCTTAATTTTATAGTTAAGAAAATAACATTACTTATTACAGAAAAACATATTTAAATTGACTATAATTGTTCAGATAAATCAGCAAAGCACTGCAAATATGCGTATGATAAAGATTCATTTTAATTCCTATAATCTTCCCTTATACACCGATGCTGAAAAGAGGTTTCCATGGAAACATTCTGATCTCACACGCGTACCTTTGATTACATGCACACATGCGAGTCAGTCAATGTTCACCGAAAAGAGATGACTCAGTGAGTCGACTCGTTGACAAACGATACGTCATTATTATAAATGTAAGGAGCGGATTTCTGTAGTCACGTGTTCGGTCCACCAGCAGCATCTTTACATTGGTTTGTTTCAGGGCGTGCTTATGCGAGTGTTGAACGAACCCATGTAACGTAGCGTACAGCACAACGTCGTTTAATCTTCTGTTTAAATTCTGTCAGCAGAGGATTTGAGATGCCTCAGAAGATGAGAGACCTCAAAAATGTGGATTGTCTGGGGGTCCTAAAGACCAATTTGGGAAACCATGCTTTAACTAGTGTAAATAGCAGAATGACGTCATTGGAAGAGTACTGCGAATAAATTTGTGTGTTAACCCTACACTTCTGATTAAGATCAAATTTGAAAACTCGCAGATTATTGTACTCTCTTCAGAGAACGGCTAAAAGCAAAGGTATTTTAATTTTCAATTCAAAGTAAACTAGGGCATATTCATACTGTCGCTCATAATACTGCTTATTGCATGTTTTGCTTGTTTTTGCTCAATTTCATGAAGGTTGGCAATAAGTATACTTTTATCCATTCTTTTCGTATTCACATCAAACCTGTTGCATTGCAAGTTAACCCCCCCAAATATTTCCCGAAATTTAACAGTTCTATTCAAGTACGATATTTGTTCAGTGGATTATTTATTGGTGGTCTTGTTTTTACCATTCAGCCTCGCGTGTCTTGATTATAAAAATTTTCAGGTTTGACCTGTAGCAGGCTTTGCCTTAATTAGTATTTCATCTCATCCAAGTTCAGATATAATCAGTTGAGCATGTGTTCGTGTTAGGGATATTTATATTTACCATCATTTCCATTTACTGTCTTACAGCTCTGAGGCCTTTTCTCAAAGACAGATTTTTAAAAAACTGTTACTTGCCTTTCAGCGGACCAGCTCTGTTGTGCTGTGCGACAGATTGTGGTTTTTACTGGCTGCCAAAGACTGTATGTTCATGCCTGACTACGCTTTGAAATAAAAATATATTGGGACGGTTTTCCAGACACGACTCGATTCAGTGCTTGGATGTAGGAAAGCATGGTTGGGTTAGGTGTTATTTTGTCTGGATGATCATCTCAGGTTGATTTCATGTTGTTAGAGACACTTTTAGCAAACTAGGACGTAGTAGAGGTTTACGTGAATTGTAACGGAATACTTTCAAACTCTTGATTGTGCGTGTATGAAAACGCAGACGCAATTCTGAAATGCACAACATAATAAAAAAACAAAACAGCTTTTCATGGTTGAGATTGTTTATTCCACTTTTTCAACTGGAAATGTGAAAAATATAACATTACAACCTTTCAGTGATTGCGATACTGCAACCACAAAATGAAATTATTCCAGACTAGTAGCTTTCGTATCTCTTCGCGACATCCCTTACTTTATGTTCACACTAGCAAGCGTCATGTCACTCGTGTTGTTAGTAGTTTTTTTTTTTATTATTCTGATGAGAAAAGGTTGGACGATAAAATAAAGCCCCGGCTGAGACGGGGAAGCATTACAGTCCCCTCTGAAAGTACTGGAACAGCAAGGCCAATTCTAGTTATCGCTTGACACTGAAGACAATTGGGTTTGAGCTGAAAATTTCAGCTTTTGTTTCCACACAATCTAGATGTGTTAAACAACTTCGAATATGGCACCTTTTGTTTGAGCCCACCCATTTTTTCAAGTGATCAAAAAATATTGAACCATGTGATAGGTGTGTCTTGCTGCCCAGGTGTGCCTGGTTAAATTGATTGTTTAAAGAATTAACAGCTCTGAATGTCTACTCTTGGTTTGAACCCAAGGTTTCATCTGTGAAGACTGCATCTGTTGTTAAAATGGATAAAGCAAACTGAAGACCAGAGAGCTGTCTATGGGAGAAAAGCAAGCCATTTTAAAGCTGAGAAAAGAGGGAAATGTCAATCCGAGCCATTACACAAGCACTGGGCATAGCCGATACAACAATTTAGGATGTCCTGAAAAAGAAAGAAACCACTGGTGTACTAACAAGCTGACATGGAACAAGTCTTTAATTTACACAAATACTGTTATGTTCCAATACTTTTGCTCCCATAAAAATTGGATGGTCTGATATAAAAGGTTCTATGTTGTTTAACACATCTAGATACCAGGATATAATAGCTGAAATCCTAAACTCTTATTTCATATTCATCTTTTGATCTCAAATCCAAATATCTTTGGTGTTCAGCACAAACAAATTAATTGGCCTTGCTGTTCTGATAGTTGCTGAAGGGACTATGTTTTCGTTGTCATTACAAAAAAAGTCTACAATTTATGCCTTCCATCTGTCCATCTGTCTGGGATTCGAGATTGTCTTTAGCATATCATCACAAGAACAAAATGGTTGAATATTTTTATAGAATTTATTTGTAATCATCATCATTGAAACCAGCAGATGAACTGCTTAGATTTTGGAATTGATCCAAACATGGTCACGGTCAAATGTCTGAAATAGTTTCTCTACCATAGCTTCCTTAACATTTGAAGTGCATTTTAAATGGTAGTTCTTTCATACAAATTAGTAACAAGAAGGACTAGACTTGGTGGTGGAGGTACATCCCTGTCAGGTTCGACTTGTTCTTCCATATCTGTGCACCAGACTGCACGTGCCAGTGGATTGGTCCAAGGAATCATTTGAACCAAGCGTTTGGATCATACTAAATTTGCATAGCATTAAGAAAATCTCGATTCAAAAGTCGCTTTTTGTTGATGTTGCTTTGTGTGCCAGGTAGTGTGAACTAAAGGTTTCTGTCGCATCTCCAGTGCAAAACTCAAGAAGTAATCTTCAGCCATCAATCACAGAAACATTTTATTTTTGGCCTGTTCATTTACCCATGTTTAACACTCATTCTATTACAAGATACTACAAGAAAACTTAAATGGGAAAAATAGATATAGTTGTAAAACAATATCTATTTATAGAAAGAGGGAAAAATGAACTAACACGCCTAACTGCGGTAGGGTTCCCCACACTCCTATCGCTTGCCAATATAAGGCTTCATCCGAAGATGACCAAAACACACTTTTTTTTTTTTTTATTAAATCTGTTAGTTGCAGTAGCTCACATGAGCCGTGAGGAAAAGGTGTGGCTAGGTTTGATGTCTGAACCCTCGTTTCACTGTCTGGGTTTTAGTGCCGCTGCAGCGACGCCCACTATAATGGCTACGACGGTGAATCCTTGGGCAAAGATGCGAGTGCGCATGAGCAACTGGGACTGGCGCGTCTTCCCCTGTTTGAAGGCTCGGAGGCCGTAGATCAGCGCTCCTGCAGTGCCCAAGCAACCTGAAGAGCCGGAAACAAATCAATTTTTTAATTATTAAATAAATAAATACATACACAACCATCAAAGCATACCAGTCGGATCCATGATCCTTAGGGTCATGTCCAGATCCAAATTGTCCAAGTAAATGCACCCAAGATGCATTTAAAACGAACATCAATCCTTCAAAGCGACCTAATGCAGTCCGAGACTCCTTTTACGCCTGATCTTGTGCTTTACAAGAAACACAGAACCCTGAGGATGTAACATATTGAGCTGGTTTGGATGTTAATATTAACTACAGCAATCAGATTTCAATCAAGGGTAAAATGTGATCAAATTTATGAGCCCGATACAAAAACGCATTAAATCACCAGGTCTCCATCAGCGTCGCACATATGGATCCTGAAATTTTTGCCCATTCTTCTTCTGTCAGATTGGACTAACATTGTTGGTAAACAGCAATTTTCAAGGAGCTTTGGCAGTAACGATTAGAATCGTCCTGTTCGAACGTGATCCTCTGTCCTGGTCTCAAACCTCTTGCAGACTTTTAAAAAAGTTTCATCTAGGATCATCTTTCCCTCAAACCTGACCAGCACTCCCCCAACAATATGATACTACCACCACACTTCACTGTACAGGGTAATGAGCAGTGTTGGGTTTACGCCACAAATAATGCTTTGTATCAACACCAAAAAATTAAAAAATTAAAATTTTCAAAGATTTTCAAAAAATTTTAAAAAGGCTTGGCACCTTTTTCAACGTGCCAAGCCTCTAAACAGCTCCCCCCCCCCCCTCTAACAGAGGTGAGCAATCTTATCCGGAAAGGGCCAGTGTGGGTGCAGGTTTTCATTCCAACCAAGCAGTAGGCACACCTGATTCCATCTGTTTAATCAGTTGCTCTTGGCTTTCAATGGATTCAGGTGTGGCTTCTGCTTGGTTGGGATGAAAACCTGCACCCACACCGGCCCTTTCCGGATAAGATTGCCCACCCCTGCTCTACAATAATTGCTTTCTTCTCACCACTCTTCAATAAAGCCTAGATGTGGCTTGTGTTGCGATATGGTTGTTCTGTGAACACTGCACATAGGGGGTGAATACTTATGCAAGCCACTGTACAAGTCCATGTCAATATTTAAAATTCTGTACAATCACATCTCAGACAGACTCATATTTGGAGTTTGACAGTCCGTTTTCAGTGTTGTTGATTTAAACAGCCGTTTCCTGTTTTGGTTTGTTTGTGCATAGGCTGCTCATACGCATCACCAAATCCCCACGAGGCCGAGGAAGGCGAACAAACTGTTCCCTCTCAGTATTCGGGAACTCCACAGTCACCAGATTCAACTCTTTGCCACTTGAAACTATTTGCTAACTTTGCCCAGGTGCATTATTTTTCATTTTATACCACAGCACTGATTCTGATGTGTCATAAGATGTTGATTCAATTCCTATAACAGCAGCTCGGGCTGATTCTTTAGCTTTCCAATGTAACAACTTACTCAGGGTCATTTATTTAACATTTAAAGGAAGACGTCTCCAACAACAACACTTTAAACAAACTTTCTGACAGAGGAAAGGCTTTACAGCTTAGCTTGTGCCTTGCGATTTCTTAGTAACATGACAAGCTGCATTTCTTGTCTTGTTAACTTTGAAAAAAAGAGAGAGGCTGTTGAAGGAAAGGCTGTTTATAGTTGTTCAAATGTTAGTGAAAACATGAACTAACTTGTTTCACAGACATGCCATGACATTAAATATCATTAACATTAAATATTAAGTATGTATCATTCTTTAATAAATAGGAAAAAAATGAATTGTTGGTAAACTGCTGTGGTACAAGAGGAATAAAATACTTCAGGATGTGCTGGTATGGAAACTGTTGTTGATTATTTTCCTGTGACAGCATGCCCCCTTGCAAACGGTTTATTCCTTACTCGAGTCATAGTGTCGTGCGCTATGCATAGCTTAGCATTTGCCTTTCTTTTCCCCTGATCACAGAAAACATTTTTTGAATCATTATAATTATTAAGTTCAATAAACAACACGTATTGAACTTCAACCACATACTGTAATGGTTGTCATGTGTCCACTGTCCTGCTATTAGAAACTCAGAGGTCACCGTTTAACCAAGTGTAACAGTGTCTCAAGAAGGCCATAAAGCTTCAGAGCGGCTCCTCGACAACAACAGACATCTTGAGTAAAACTTTTTTTTTAATTAGCATAAAAAGCAGGTCAAACCGTTCATTAAATTCAAATCAGCTGCTTCATTGCTCAGAACTCACCGATAGGGACAAACGGGTTTTCTTTGGTTTTCCGTATGAATTTGTCTTTAAACCCCTCTTCTCTGGGCCGGGAGAGAGGAGTGAAGCCGTCGATGACCGGCGGGTCTGACAGGTCGAAACCAGCGGCTATCGGCGGCGCTGTTTTAACCGGTGAAGCTTGTTCTACCCGACTGGACGCAGCCGCCATGATGGAACATCCACACACAGCTCGAAACCCTGCGCATGTGTGAAAGTGTTGCGCATGCGCTGTAGGCACTGGCCTGAAGGGACGCAGTTTGAACCATATGGTTGGTACACACAATAAATAAATAAACAAACAAATACACGTATTTAAAAAAGCACTTTCCCACCGCTTAAAAATATTGTGTATTGTGTCATAATTACATAGAAAGTCATAATTATGAGATAACGAGTCATCATTTTTTATTACACAATTTTGTGTTACGTTAGAACAGTATCTCAAAACGATGACTTGTTAGCTCATAATTATAACTTGACATTTTGAAATTATGAGATAGTATCTCAAAATGCTGAATTGTTTTCTCACAATTTTAACTCTGTATCCGGTATGTTATGTTATTGTTAGTATTGTTGTTGTTGTTGTTGTTGTTGTTGTTGTTGTTGTTGTTATTATTATTCATGTACACAGCTAGATTCTAGACATTTTATTGCGAGTGCAAAAATGTTCTTGGGCCATTTCAGTTATTTCTAGGACATTAAGTAAGGAATAAAACATGACAGAGCGTGCTGTTATAGGCTGCACGTTGATTTTTTTTCCAACAATATGTCTCAATGTGTTTTCTTCATTTTATACCCCAGCAATTTTCCAATACTGACCATTTAAAAAAATTAAATAACGATATCTTTAATGTTGTGAAACATAACAAGTTAGTTCAAGTCAAAGCAAAAATAAAAATAAACAATAATAATAATAATAATAAACAGTTGTTACCTTACCAACCTCTCTTATTTTCTCTTTTGAAGTTAAAAACAGCCTTGTGTCTCCTTTATTGTTATTTGGAGCACAGCCTTGTGTCTCCTCCAGTACAGCAGGCGGCAGGCGTGAGAGCCTCGACGTGACGTTTGACGTGTCAGAGGACGTCGCCTTGGCTTAAACGTCATCACGTCGTGTTCGTAGGGGATTGGCGAGGTAAGATGGCGGCGCCAGAGGAGCAGGAATTATCTCAGGCTCAAACTGAGAAACTCCTCCAGTTTCAGGTAGCGTCTGCTTCGTTTTCCGTTTAGCTCTGAAGGGCTGGTTTATTTTCCCCGTGAATATTCATTTCAGTTAGGGTTCAGTTCATGATACGACAAATCCACTTTAAAATGATTCTTTTTATTCAGCGAAATAGGCAGCTAACGTTAGCTAAATGATCTAGCCAGCCTCCGTCAGCGTAGCTAGGTTACCTCACTCAGCGTTTTACTTCATTGTGTTTAGTTTCGTTTTCGGATTTGCACGAAATATATTTGCGAATATATAAAGCAGATAAAACAAAGTACCCCCGGGATTTCTACTTAATTAAAACAGATTTCATTAAGAGCTGTCAATTAATATCAACTTTGTTAGCTAGCTGTGCTAGTTGTGAGTTCCTCAGCACACGAGGGTTTGCCATTCTGTTTGGATCGACAGCTTGCTTGTATTGCTGCATTTAAACCTTATTTTCATCTCTAAGTGTATATTGAAAATATTTATTATGACTTGCATTTCCGGAGATAGCTATCTTGCTATCTAGGTTGACAGCCAGCTCACGTAGAACGTGGTATTTGCATATAAAATGTGTTCATTGGAAGGTTTTGACTCTTTGACAGCTCAGAGGATTTGAACTCACAACCTTGTGGTAAATAGTGTACAAGCTGGTGTGTGTGTGTGTGTGTGTGTGTGTGTATGTATGTATGTATATATATAGTGCACACTGAGGTACCAGCAGTAAACAGCATGTTCTATTCATTATGTTAAAAGTGTAGGAGTTCTGCATGGGGTCACATTTTTTCCCCTTGTATCATCTCCAAAAAATGTGAATATCGTGGAAAAATGAACTTTTTCCATAATTTAATTCAAAAAGTGGAACTTTAAAATATTCTAGATTCATTACACATAAAGTGAAATATTTAAAGCGTTTTTATTTATTTTTATTTTTAAATAAAAATCTTGATTACGGCTTACAGCTCATGGAAATCAAAAATCCAGTATCTCAAAATATTAGAATAAAGTACTTATAATGCAGAAATGTCGACCTTCTGAAAAGTATGTTAATTTATGCATTAAATTATTAAATCGGAGCTTTAATCCTTTTGCATGAATTACTGCATCGGTGCATCGTGGCATGGAGGCAGTCAGCCTGTGGCACTGCTGAGGTGTTATGGAAGCCCAGGTTGCTTTGATAGTGACCTTCAGCTCATCTGTATTGTTGGCTCTGGTGTCTCTCAGAGATTCTCTATGGGGTTCGGGTCAGGAGAGTCGGCTGGCCAATCAAGTACAGTAATACCATGGTCAGCAAACCAGTTACTAGTAGTTGTATCATTGTGGGCAGGTGCGAAGTCCTGCTGGAAAAGGAAATCATCTCCATAAAGCTCGTCAGCAGATGGAAGCATGAAGTTCTCTAAAATCTCCTGGTAGACGCTGCATTGACTCTCGATTTGAGAAAACACAGTAGACCAACACCAGCAGATGACCTGGCACCCCAAATCATCACTGACTATGGAAACGTCACACTGGACTTCAAGCAGCTTGTGTGCCTCTCCACTCTTCCTCCAGACTCTGGGACCTTGATTTCCAAATGAAATGCAAACTTTAATTTCATCTTCCCCATGATTGTGGCAGTGTGTACTGAACCAGACTGAGAGATTAAAAGTTCAGGAAACCTTTACAGGCGTTTTGAGTTAATTCGCTGATTAGAGTTTTTCTCAGGTCGACATTTCTGTATTATAAATTCTTTATTCGAATATTTTGAGATGCTGGATTTTTGATTTCCAGGAGCTGTAAGCCATTATCAGTAAGATTAAAACCAAAAAAAAGGCTTGAAATGTTTCGCTTTGTGTAATGAATCTAGAATATATGAAAGTTCCACTTTTTTAATTAAATTATGGGGATAAAATGAACTTTTGTACAATATTTTAATGTTTTTGAGATGCACCTGTGTTTTTCTATATTCAAAACCAAAAAATGACAGTCTCTGGATTTACATTAAAGTTTTCATAACTGAAAATAGTGAAATAAAAAGACTTATATGGCCAAAGGTTTGTGGACACCTGACCATCACACCCATATGTGGTTCTTCAAACTGTTCTCATAAACACTGTTGTCTAAAGGACTTTGTATGCCGTAGCTTTACAATTTCCCTTTGGTGAAAGTAAGGGGTCGAGCCCAAATCCGTTCCAGCATGGCGGTGCACAGAGTGAACTCTGTGAAAACATGGATTGCCAAGGTTGGACTGGCAGAACTCGAGTGTCCTGCACAGAGCCCTGACCTCAACCCCACCGAACGCCTGTTGGGATGAACTGGAACGTACGAGACCTCCTCACCGAACGTCGCTGCCTGATCTCACTCACACGGATCTTGTCTGATTGAACACGCACCTCCAAAGCCACGCCAGATGAGTGGAGGCTATTATAAGCACAAAGCAGGGACTAAATCTGGAACGATTTAGTTCCGATTGTGATGGTCAGGTGTCCCCAAACTTTTGGCCATATAGTGCATCTTTGGTTTGTATTAAGTATGCATACTGAGCAGCATGGTGTTGCACAGGGTCGCGTCGCCACCTCACAAGTTCCAGAGCACAGGTTACCGTCTGTGTGGAGTTTTTGTGCACGTTCTTCTCGTATCCATGTGGCTTTGCTCCAATTGGTATTTATTATTTAAAAAATGTACACGTTGTCTACGTAATGTTCTGATTATGATGACGCGATCCCCTCTTCGTAGCGTCTAATTTCCTGATTTGCTGACGAGTCAAGTAATTCACTGCGTTTTTATTTTTGTTTTGACAGGACCTAACAGGACTGGAGTCAATGGACCAATGCCGGCGCACGTTAGAACAGCACAACTGGAACATCGAGGTGATGAATATGATGAAACAAAATAAAACATAAATTGAATTTCATGAAACTTCAGGACAAATGATAAAATCCTCGATGCCAAATTCCAAAGTTTTTATATTAATTTCCCACTTTTTAAATGGTTTTTTTTTTTTTTGCATGACTGTTGCCTGTTTTGCTTTCATTTACATGTTTCAGTGAACCACACTGTCATGAAAAGAAACCTCACCAATGATCCCGTGAACAGTTGCAGACAACCCAAAATCAGAACTGACTTTCTTTTACTTCGTCAGTTCTTGTCACGGGAGCTTTTGTTTGTTTGTTCCCAAAGAAAGTGCATCATGACCTAATTTATGTTGCTCAGCCCTGCTGGTAAGCCTGCAAGGGTCGCATTTAAAGCATGTAAATCCCCGGCCTTTAATAGCTTCTTTAAAAAGAGTTTCAGTTAATTACTCTCAAATCTCAAAGCCATCCACCTGGAATAGTTTCTGATGTTGGAAAAAGGACCAATTTATAGCTCTGACACTGGAGACTCCTTCCAAATATGCTAACTCAACATCTCAGAAAACAAAAGTCACCAAATCAACAATTACACGTGATTTTAAATTAGTGTAGTAGTATGATGTGACGTGTCCATCATAGTAGTCTTCGTTTACTGTTACTATGGAATCGATAACATACTAATACTACCTCTGATTTGCAGCCTCACTACTGTCTGTACCAGACAGTAGTGGGAATTCAACAGCAGCTATATATATATAAATATATATGTTCAGAAATGTCACCGATTCAGTATCTGATTAGTGCAGCGTGATTATTTTAGAGAGGGACCACTCAGCATCGAGTAGAAACACGGCTCGACTTTCACACACAGAGATGTGTCTCGCAGTACCAGATGTTGATCTGCACCCAGAAGGCTTTTCTGTTGTGCTTTGCATGTGTTATTGATCGAGTTGTTTGGAGCGGGTCGGCCATAACCGGAGCGGATTCAGTGCCATTACTCGTTTTGCCAAGCACACGACTGTTGGTCTGATATCCTCCATGCTGACTGTGCGTATCAGCGTTCTTTCTGAGAGAGGGGAGTTATTTGGTCTTTTTATGTATGATTTTTATTTGTTATTTCCAGGCTGCAGTACAAGACAGACTAAATGAGCAGGAAGGAGTTCCGAGTGTGTTTAACCCGCCACCTGCCAGACCTTTGCAGGTCAACACAGGAGACCACAGAGTGTATAGCTATATTGTCTCAAGGCCTCAGCCTAGAGTGAGTGCTTACCTTCATCCCTGCTCATAACATCAATCTCCAAATGTTTTTGTTTTTAAGAAAATATTTAACATTTTCATTCTCTCTCCTTTATTTTTTAGGGCTTATTAGGTTGGAGTTACTATTTGATAATGCTCCCATTCAGGTTTACATATTACACACTTATGGACATATTCAGGTAATAATGACACATCAATAATCTGATAATAAAAATGTAATTGCTCGACTTCATGGGTGATGATGTGGAAATGTTAGAATTTAAAAAAATACAATAAACAGGCGAAAATTTGTGGATACCCGGCCGTCATGCCGATATGCTCGCTCTATCGTCATGCCGGTCGCGTCATTTCCAATCCCGCTCATCAAAGAATAAAACTGGCCGTGATGTGTGAGTGGGAGGGATGTTCTACCTTCTCTGCCCTGTCGATCAGAGCAACACTAACGTATGGGCACCTATGAGCTTATGTATGCAGGAAGAGGGCAGATAATGCTCTCCTCCAAGTATGTTGCGCTTCTCAGTTTAGAAGAATGTAGGCGCTTATTATTAGGAGCTATTGTTTTTCAAAAATTGCGTTCAGAATTGGATACATAAATCTGGAAATATTATTGATTCATAACTTGTCCTCAGTACTGCTAATCATTTTAATTTATGGGATTTCCACCTAAAGTGAATTCTTGTGCTGCCAAAGAAGGAACCTTTATTTGTCTCATATTTATTTCAGCACACTGAAATTCTTTTATCTCATATCCTGGCTTGTTAGGAATCTGGGGTCAGAGCACAGGGTCAGCCATGATAAGGCAGTCCTGGAGCAGATATGGTTAAGGGCCCAACAGTGGCAGCTTAACAGTGCTGGGGCTTGAACCCCTGACCTTCTAATCAGTAAGAGAGAGCCTTAACCGTTGAGCCATCACTTGGGCAGAACGAGTTTCGAAATTTGCGACTTTAGAACTGTTTTTGGTGTCGCATCCATGTGTAGTATGGTAACCATGTGACAGCAGTATAGAGCGAGCTAACATGCACTTTCCAAATTCTGACCTAAAATGGATGTCCACACTCTTCAGTATTCTCTGTAGCGTGTTTTGCAGTGTATCGTGTAAGCGACAGCAGGCCTAGACAGGAATTAAGTGAGTAATGTTTGATAGTCATGTGTTTTTGAATTCACGATATACTTCATGCTGTCTTGTCTCTGTATTCAGGTTTGCCCTGAGATTTATCAGGCCAGATCCACGGGGTCGCGTCACGGACCCCGTCGGTGACGTCGTGTCCTTTATTCGTAGTTTCGAGGAGAAATACGGACGGTCGCATCCCGTTTTCTACCAGGGAACGTATAGTCAGGTACGCTGACCAGATTGCAGATGAGCCCCACCTTTTACGATAATGCATTGGAACGAGCGCATTAAGATAAACGTGTGATACTTCTTTCTGTCAGAGCTGCGATTCTGCTTAAAAAGACCGTAAATGCTTCTTTTTCCTCTGTCTTTCAGGCTCTGAACGATGCCAAGCGGGAACTCCGCTACTTGTTAGTTTACCTTCATGGTGAAGACCACCAGGACACTGATGAGTTCTGCAGGTTTGAACTTGGTGTACTTTATGTACTTATCGGTATCGTTTATTCGGGCACTCACTGTGAATTCACGTTGTTTCTTTTCCTCCAATCCCCCCCTTAGAAACACGTTAAGTAGTGAAGAGGTACTGACCTTTATCAACACCCGGATGCTGTTCTGGGCATGCTCCACTAGCAGGCCTGAAGGATACAGAGGTAACCATCACACAGTCTGCATTAGTTTTAGAATTTTTTTTCCACTTCTGGGTAATTTTTTGCACTTGCGCTGTGACATAAGCAGTAGATTTTAAAACTGTTTGAGTCATTCTTTAACCACGGTGTGCTCAGTGTCTCAGGCTCTGCGGGAGAACACGTATCCCTTCCTGGCCATGATCATGCTGAAGGATCGCAAGATGACTGTGGTGGGGAGGCTGGAGGGCCTGATCCAACCCGAGGATCTCATCAACCAACTCAACTTCATCATGGAGGCCAATCAGACTTACCTGATGTCCGAAAGGCTCGAAAGGTGGCAGGTTTATTCGTATGCGTAACTGTTAAAGACACACATACTTAAGGCGAATGCTTAAAGATGATCCTGACGTCCGATCGCGTGTTTTTCAGGGAAGAGCGGAACCAGACGCAGGTGCTGCGGCAGCAGCAGGACGAGGCGTACCTGGTCTCTCTGCGCGCCGATCAGGAGAAGGAACGCAAAAAAAAGGAGGAGCAGGAGCAAAGACGGCAGGAGGAAGAGGCGGAACGCCAGACCCGCCTAGCCGAGGAGCGGAGGCAGAGGGTGGGCGACAAAATCCATGCTTCTGTTCAATCGTGACAAGTGGATCTGGTCGTGTGTGTAATAGTACAGTCCGTGTGTGTGTGTGTTTCTGTCCGTGTTCACAGACACTCGCTGAAGAAAAAGAGCGCAAGTCCGAGTGTCTTCCCCCCGAGCCGCCACAGGACGACCCGGACTGCCTGGAAATCATGTTCAAGCTCCCCAATGACACACGCGTAAAGCGACGCTTCCTCTTTTCCCAGTCTCTGACGGTAAACACACACACGCCCCTTGCATCATACATACTGGATATGGGAATGCATTGGCACAAGTGTATTCAGAATTCCCGGTTAATAAAAAAGTGTAGTAATCCATACAAATTATAAGATTCGATGTCAGTTGGTTTGAGGTTTTATGTGTAAATTTACAGAAGCGTTTTCATGAAGCCAAATTTGTGTAAATGCCCATCCAAATGATTTACGAATATATTTGTTCGTATCCAGCTTGATCAATGATTTTCATGGTTCATGAGTAAACAGTGCTGCTACGTGGCTGAGGTAAACGCTAAAAAAAAAAAAGGGCAGCATAATAGCAGAAAATAAAAGACTTGATGTAGGGAAACACCATTGCTGCTTCCCTTTACCTCCGTCTCAAACCCGTGTGAAGAATCTCATTAGTACAGATTGAAGAGTCTGGTCATGCCCATTGCTCTATCTAGCTGATTGGAGTGACATTGTGTACAGATTGTAATACAGCTCTGCTGATTCTGGCTGCAGTTTGTTAGCAATAATCTCAGTAAAGCTTAAATGTCCAGGTGAACGTATTCAAGTGTTCCTTCCTTTCTCCTTCCACATTTGTTTAGGTAATCCACGACTTCCTGTTTTCCTTGAAAGAGACGCCGGAGAAATTCCAGATCGTGACGAGCTTCCCGCGCCGCGTGCTGCCATGTTTGCCTACAGAGGAGCAGCCGAACCCTCCGACGCTTAGGGAGGCCGGCCTGAGCCGCTCCGAGGTGCTCTTTGTGCAGGACATCACAGACGATTGACATTGACATTCAACCCAGAAACAAACCCCCCCCCCCCCCCCCCACCTTACTTTCACATGATCGCACTCTGCCCTTTTGTTCGGCTCTGTGAAACGACTGCTGTGTGCAACAGGTCGCCGTATCTACCTTTTGATTAAATTAAGGATCTGCCCTTACCCACCCTCCTCACAGGTAACGTTTTATGTAAGTGGAAGATGAACAGCTTTGTAAATACGACCTAGATATTTAAAGACAAGCGTGAATATAATAGCCCAACCTTTTTGTTTTTGTTTGTTTGTTTGTTTGTTTTTTTTAAAGCGAATCAAAGTTGACCAGCTAACATACAATGACTATATGAGGGTCGACAAAAGTTTTTGACTCATAACATTAAATTCATCTGGAGGGGGCGGAGCCACAGCTTTGCTCTGGCCATGTACGTTATAGTAGTAAAGTCTGCCCATAGTGTGCCTGTGGTCATTCATAAACACCTCCAGTCTTTCATCTGAACGGGGCTGTCCGTGTAAAGATGTAATTTTCCTATTCTAAATTAAACATTTTAAAACCGTTGTTGTTGTTTGCCTCTAACATTCTGGTGCAGACACCGTTAACCTTCAAGCCATGTTGACGTAACTTTTTTTTGTAGGGATGTAAAAGAATTTAAAAAATAAAAAATGATGCCAAGTTATGGGTTACAATATTTATTTAAAAGCATACACAGGCTTTGTTATTGTAAGAACAAAATGCTGTTCATTTTTTTTTTTTTTAATTATTATTAAAGGCTGAGGAAAAAGGTTCAGTGAGACAAACTGTGAATGTTGATGTGGCTATTTTGAGCATAATTTTAAAGTCATGAAACAAGCTGCATTGTTACTCGGCATGGGTTGCAAAAGCAGGCAGAGCGGTAATCACAGACAGATGTGAGCTCACGCTTCATTTCTCCTTGTCAAACAGCTGTTTTATAATGCTGGGGGTTTTTTTTCTGTAAAGGCTTTAATGCTGTTTCATTAGCATTTCTGATGAACGTCATGCGGCTAACCTGAATGCAAAATGAGAACGTTGGATCGTGTGTGTGTGTAAGAAAGCTTCAGACAGATACTGTAATGGTAAACAGCTGTATTGTGCAAGATTTGTTAAAGCAGGGATTACTTAGTCTGCGTAGTATTGGTATACATCATACATTTATTAGTGAACAACCCTCTCAAATCAGCCACAACAATTAAAAAAAATATGATTGCACTACTCGGTAAAGCAGAACTAGCAACTTTCATTTTAAAAAAAGTACAAATCTTAAAAATTTCAATCAGTATACAGACGTGTATATAATAATACACTATACCTAGTTATATGTTAAATGCTACAAACAATATGATTCAAATGGAATGAAAATTATAGCATTAAGAACCATTTCCTATATATAATATATATTAGCTTTTTGAATTTTTTGCTGTTTTTTTTTTCTCTTCCAAATACAAACATGGCAAAAATGAGGTAACTGTAAATGTGCAAGTACCAAAGCAAAAAACAAAATGAAGGAGGAAAAAAAAAACAAAAAACTTCCTAACACAGAACAGGTGTGGCCCTGTTGTTGGCCCCTGGGTGGTGGTGGTGGTGAGTGAGGGTGGGGCTCCGGTGTGGACACGGTGCCCCCTACAGGCCAGGGCGAGTATTAGAACAGTAAACAATTCACAAGCCCACAGCAAGAAAAGAAAAAGAAAAAAAAGAAATCAATCATCGGTAAACAATCAGTGGCATCTACGGAGCAATCAACAAATCACAAGTCCTAAAGAATCGGAGCTGCTTATTGGAACACAACTGCACCACACAAGCTGTGAGATTATTTATTAATCAGATCACAGAAAGACTACAAGATTCTATGTATTGGTATGTGTCTTTTTTTTTCCAGTACAGGTAACACTGAGGTTCAAGGAATCAGATTATTGTGAAAATTTGCTTATAAATCTAAATAAGAGTACAGTATAAACAGCTGTCAGGTCCCCCTCATTCACACCCCCCCTCCCCTCCCCAAGCTAAAATGCTTATGTATATGGCAGCTGAATTCTTTTATTTATTTTTTTATAATGTATTTTTTTTAACCATAACATTTACAGATAGTGCTTGTTTAAGGTAAAAGACCCTATGGCAGGTACATATTAAGTTTTGGTGAGAGCAAGACGAACGCTTTTAAGTCCCCTTTTAATACACGCTTTTAAATTTAAGGCAGATGCACTTGATGTGATCGCGCGGGCAGTAAAATACGACGCGGCAAGGACGCGCTATGAAGGCGGCGTCACGCGCTTAACAGTAACCTTTAACAGTTAAGAGATTCTCAGTCAAAAAAAACAAAAACCAACCAAATAAAGAAAAAGAAACCCCTGTTGAACGTTGCTAACGGACCGTTTTAGGGGCACTACTAGCACGGCATGCTGTAAAGAGTACGTGAAAGTCATAGTCATAGCACACACACACACACACACGCACACACACATACTATTGCATTCCTGTAATGTGAATGGAGCGACAGACATCTAGCACCGTTTCACTATATGGCTTTCAGTGATCGAGTTTTTCCAGGCAAGTCAGTTTCAGTCGCTGAGGCAACAGCAGAAGCACGAATGTGATCGAGAGCCGAGGAATTTAAAAAAAAAATAATTAATTAAAAACGGCCTTCACCGTCTACACCAAGCCAAGCACGCTAATTAGGATCGGCTTTAGCGGTTCTTAAAAAGTCTCGCTCTGTAATCGCTCGGGTTCTGTGCAGTACGACGCATGGCAGTTTTCAGCTGAGCCGGAAATCCCCGGAACCCGAAGCCAACTAGAACTTGATAAAATTAATAACAAATAAACAAGAAATATTGAAGAAAAGAAAACCCCAAACAGCCGGGACCTGGTTAAGACACGCATGCATACTGTGCACGATTAAATAGTCGCCCACACATGTCTAGATATTTCACTGAAATGAAAAATACAGGTTGCTTTTTTCTTTTCTTTTTTTAAAACATTTTCCCCCAACCCCATGCAAAAAAAAAAGACTGTTAATATCTGTAAGTGGTTTATTAGGTAGGATAATGCGATCGGCCGTTTTTTTTTTTGTTTTTTTTTCCCCTCTAATCAATTTTATTATTGTTATTATTTTCCTCCAACATCAAGCACGAGTTCTAAGTACGAAAAGTTCTGCATGACACTGATTGGTCACCGTGACACGCCTATTCTCACTTTTTTTTCTTTCTTTGCATGCCGGTCTTTAACTGGTGTGATGATAAATAGCGTTTAAAAGGATTACACATAAAATATGCACGGCCTGAGGAAAACTGAGAAATCGTCAAATCCGTCCCCTCCGCCTGTTTTCCTTTTGTTTTAAGTTAACTAAGAGGCCCTGAGAGTATTTTTTTTTCTCCAAAATATATGCCAGTGAACGGATATGTATACACAATATTTAATATCAAAAAAGTGTGGTTTAAATTCATCACAATGGCTTGTTTTTTTTTTTGTTTGTTTTTTTTTTTTTTACCTGGTGAGCATCAGTACAGACTCGCATGCTAAAATTACGGCGATGTCCCTTCACCCATAAAGCGAGTCTGATTAGAACTGCTACTCTGTGTACACAAGGAAGCAAGAATATATAGATTTATATTTATATTTATATATATATGTATCATATTTGTGTCCTATAATTAGCGTAGCTAAAAAACACCCTATTTCAACATTTCATCCATGTTTTTGTTTTTATTATTATTATTATTTAAAGAATTTTTTTGTCCTTTTTTTTTGGGGGGGGGGGGGGGGGGGAGTCTTATGCAGAGCAAACCAAGAGCTGAGCAGGTTTTACAGTGCATTTCTAATAACGACCTTTTCTCTTCGAATCGTGGAAATCACTACAGTCAGCTGGCACACACAAGCAGAGTCCACGACGTGCTGCGGGGCGTTTCCACGTTTCTTTTTTTGTCTCAATACAAGACGGCAATAAGGATGCTATGCGTACAATGCTGAATCTTTTTTTACATCACTTCACATTGCTACTGTGCCCCCCCCCACACACACACACCTCACCCCAAAGATACACCGTGCTAGTGCTCTGCCCATCAATCCAGAAGATAAAGCCAATAAATAACACCAGTTTTAAAAACCTAAAAGAAGTTAAACCGACTACGGAGTCTACTTTTTTTTTTTTTGTCCGTTTATGATTAGTAACAAGTTTGTGCTTGTCAACGTCTTGAAGAAGGCAGAGCTGTATCCTTGGAGAGTGTATTGAATTATTGAATATTTGGCTCACAGATGAGGAAAAAGCCCGGTCCTCCGAAATAAAACAAAAAAAAAAAAAAAAAGAAAGAAAAAAAAAAGAAGGATTCGTTCAGGACAGACACTCGTTACACATATTGCTTTCTGCAAAAGGGACCCACACCTTTTTCCAAAGTCAGTTTGTTTGGACGTCAGGTGAAAGTGAAATTCCCTTCGCCGCTGTCCCGCTGAACCTGCGCGTGAAATGCAGCAAGAAGCTCGTCGAGTCGAAAGTATTGCTAACCTAAAAAGAACAACAGTCCGTGAGACACCATCCAGAAGAGAGCAAACGTAGAGAAGGATGGAGGAGACGAAAGGAGGGCTTCCCCGTGCAGTACAGCCAGTTTGGGAGGCGGACAGAGGTCATAGGTCGCGCCAAGGTCCTCATCCTTGTGACCTTTCCAGTGCAGCAACAGTGCAAAACTCCACAGCGATGAGGCCCAGGAGCAGACGTTTATACACACACGCACACATTCATCCTGTTTAGTTTGCAGTACATTTTTTTTTCTTCGTCGTTAGCTCAAAAGATTCGGAGCCACTGCCCTTCACGCTCACATTAGCAAAGCTGGGATAGAGCTATTGAAATCATCAATACATTATTGCAAAACATACATTATTAACAAGTCACTTCAGCCCCATCACCTATACAAACATGCAGCTAATGATCAGGCGATTCGTTTCTTTTTTCTTCTCCAAAAGACAGTGGAATGGACAAACCAAATGGCGGTTGCCTTTTCTTCTCCTCCCCCGATTGAGCAACGTCCTCGAACCCCCTCCCTGTCTTCCCTTAACATCACTACAGCACAGCTTGGATTATTCGTAAGCGAACAGCGAGAACACATTCAACCGTGTAAACAGATGCCAACACCACACGTTAATCTTTGGAATCGGCAAAAAAAATTATAATAATAAGGGAGGGGCGGATGAAAACTGGAAAACGGTGCTTGTGGGAGTTGGCCGGGCTCAGAGGAGGCAGTAGCTTGCGTGAAAAGCACAGCGGAGGTCTAACACAATCCGTACAAATTCCAAGATTGCTTATTGGTCGAATGTTTGGGAGGAGGGGGCAGTTGGAGTGTGTAGGAGATGCTTCTACGTTTTGCTGGAGGGCACAGGTGTCGGGTGGTGCGCACATGTATTATGTGAGTGTGAGTGTATGTGTGTGCCCACTCCCACCACACACTCCAAGGTTTGTGCTGTTATCCAGTGAAGGACGAAGGCCCGGACTCACTCCACGTCACGGTGAACTTCGGAAGCGTCCGCACGGCAGATTGGACACGTGCGGTTACTCTGAGAGACGACGAGAATGGAATCAAACGTTGGTCATTTGCACACAAACACACATACCACTAATAAGCACTTTTAATATAGACTTTCTAAGAAACTTCCAGCAAACTTGTAGCGCCACATTTAACCCTCTACTGCATGAATTATTACATTTACATCAAGTTCACATAATAAAAAGATACAAAAGATTTCGAAAAAATCTTTTCAAAATTGCCGTATGGCAACAAAGTGCAATGGGGAAATTATCATCTAGTCAAAAATAGCACAAAATGTATGATTACAATTCCAATTACTGCATTTGCAAGTTGCAGATGGGTTTTTCTGCCACCTAGGAAACATGTAAACATTATAACTTCTAGAAAGGAATTACATTTGTAAAAGCTCACTCAAAATACATACACAAATTAGATCCAAACATGTTTTTGGGGATGTATATTTTATTCTTTCTCTTGAATCATAACATTTAGAAAATAAGGTGCAATAATACGGTTTTTCTTACTTTATATGTGAAAAAATGTAAATATACTATTAGAGGATCCTAATTGTAGTAGAATTGTTTGTTTTTTTGCTATGTAGGCCTGTTAAAAGAAAAGGAAGTGCAAACAGCACTTCCTGGTCATGTGACAAGGCTTTTTTTCCCCCTTATGTCAGAGTTAAAGTCCCCATTTTACAATTACATATGGAAAAAGTAGTTTTGTATTATTGTCCATCAAAAAATGAGAAAACGTTAATTAATTGTTGCCATATGGAATCACGATGCAGTAAAGAGTTAAAAGACTGAAAAAGTGAGTTCAACACTGCATTCGTTTAATGTTCAGAAAAGTCAATTAATGTTGAATAAGAGGAAAATCAGTTCTAAATCAATGTGAACATTTTACAATTTTAAAGATTCAATACAAAATCAGCTGCATTACTCCCATCAGCTTGTAATTATAAAAATAATACCCTCAGAGGTATGAATTTATATGAGCCACGTACCTTTAACCATTTGTCCACACACTTTGCGTGAAACTCGTGATTACAGGGTAATACTCGAAGTAGCTGCCTTGACTCAAAATCACTAAAGCAAACGACACACCTGAAAGGATAGATGAAAAAGGGCAATCGCCGATGAGTAGGATTTCAACTACTAAAATGATTCCTACGATTAAACACAAGCTCAGCTCACTTACAGGGTCTGTTCTGATTGGTGTTTTTCCGAGTTGAACCTGTAGGACGGAAGCTGTTCGATGTCGGCCTTCATCAGTCCTCGAGGTTTAGCCTCGCCGAGTCTCTCCGCGAGGTTCAGTAACGCCTGGGGCAGAAGTCACAACATTGAGCGCACGCTCCTTATAATGCTGATGCAACATGAGCATTAGTGTTTCTATAGTAATGTCTTGCACTGGGACTTGTATAGTGGATGCTCCAAAAAACAAAAACAAAACAAAAAACGTACATCAGTTGATGTGAAGTTTTCTGTAATGAGACTTTTCCCTTGTAACAATTATGGAAGGAGTCTCCAGTGTCAGTACTTTGTAACAGGAAAGCCTTCAGGACTCACCTCGTAGTTCTCCATCTCTACGTCGTCCACGTCCAGGTCCAAGCTGATAGCCGGACCCACAGCAGTCGGAGGCACAGGAAGCATCGAGCTGTACACAGACATGCCATATATAAATACAAGTTATCCCTGAAACACCTGGCTTAGAAACATGCTTTCAACAGCTGATTTGGTAACAATGTAGTTACCAACCAAGATACCCATTTTGGCTTTTTAAATGCTCATCACACCTAAAAACTCTGTCCATGATCACCTATCCTCAGAGCTGGAACAGTTTGACAAATCTGAAGTAGCACTATTATACTCTTATAATGAGCACATAAGAGGGACCACATGGTCTTACTTCAAGGCCAAATATGTCAGGAGAAAAAGGCATTCACTCACGCACACTAAAGACTGGAGGGACCAAGGGGATTATTTTATTGCTAGGTAGGGCATAAATACTACACATGGCCACTATATAGTAACTTAAAAGCATGTGATTATGCCTAAGATATAGGAAGTAAAACACTTTTGTTCTATAAACTTCATCAGACAGAGCGTATGTGGAGATGCCTCTTACAGGAAGTAAGGGAGGAAGCCGGGGTAGTAGGGCGGTGGAGGGGGAGGAGGAGGCAGCGGCTGCTGTAAGCGATACCTCTGGCCACTCCCACGCCTGGGCAGCATGTGTGGATATGGCTGAAGAAACACACAATGCACACGTGAGCACATGATGCAACAGTCAGTCTATTAAATAACAATCAGCACTGTAATGTTATTACTGACACACAAAGGGTTCATCTAATCCTAGACCAGGACCTGTATATGACGACATGACATGCATATTTTATATATATATATATATATATATATATATATATATATATATATATATATATATATATATATATATATCTATATCTATTGAGCGCACCTGAATATAAGCCGCACCCACTAACTTTAAAAGGAAAAAATTGTGTGCGCATATATAGGCCGCACTCGTCTATAAGCCGCAGGTGTCCACGTTGTAACATGAGATATTTACACAGAAAGATGTTACACAAAGATTTTTTTAAAAACTTTTAATTAAATACGTACCGTAAATGCTTTTTTCCGAACAGTGCCTGTAACACGGCTGGTTAAAAAAATAAAAAAAATACAGTTGCCTACCAGGAAAAGTCATTGATCGCTATCTTCATCTTCCTCCTGGGCACTAAAACCACTAAAGTCGCCTTCTTCAGTGTCGGAATTGAACAGCCTCAGAATGACCGGTACTTCGTCACACACTTCCTCAGACTCTCTTTCGTTGTCGCTCTCAATGTCACTTACGTCTCGAGGCAAATTCGCCCTTGAGCTTGTGCTGTCCTCTTCATCACGCAGCAGTCCAGCCTTTCGAAACCCGCTGGTGATGGTAGATTTTATGACACTGCTCGACGCTGTTAGGATCCACTGGCAGACTGGAGCAAAAGTTGCTCTTCGCATGCTATTTCCTTCTTCGACAGCCAGATCGATCGCCTTTAACTTGAAAGCTGCATCATATGCATTTCTTCGTGTGTTTTCCGTGATGAGGGGGTGTGCATGAAGCGCAAAATGACTGATCTGAAGAATTTAGTGTGAGTGCGTTTGATTTCATTTGAACCACTGAATCCACTGTGACCTGTTCGGTAATTTAATTGGTCCGATGTGACGAGGCTAAATGTTTTGGCGGCATGAAGCGCATTAGCTCGTAAAAATCCATAAATTAGCCACGTCATTGTTTAAACCGCAGTGTTCGAAGCGTGTGAAAAAAGTAGCAGCTTATAGTCCGGAAATTACGGTATATATATAAAATGAAACAGTGGCATACTAGTCTGAAATTATTAATAAATATAGGCCATGCTGTAGGCACAATATGGACTGTAGCTGTTTGCAGTTACATTATTGGCATTGCACATGATGAGAATTATGAGAATTTCCTGACATTTTCACTCACCACCGCAAAGGGCAGCTCCTGGTGTAGGGGTTCTTGGGGCAGGTGGTACTGCAGGGGCACGGAGGGGGGCATGGCTGCTGGTGGGTGATGAGCCGCAGGGTACGAGAACGTTCCTAAATGGTGCTGCTCTCCTCTCAGGTCCACCTCGTTCTCCACTCTTTGCAGAGGCTGAGGAAAACATGCAAAAGGACACCCAAACCGACATGCTTCACTCAAAAATGCTAATGTGGCTAACAATATCTAAACAGACATAGGAAGAGAATGACTGTTTATATCTGTTTCATCATGAGGGACAACAGAAGATAGCTTTTTTCGTACAAGAAAATAAACACAGCTGCAATCAAAATTATTCAACCCCCATTGCAAATCAGGTTTATTGTCAAAATGTACAGAATTTCAGCTGTTTGCGATGAACAAATCAAACAAAAGCAATTAAAACAGTTCAACGCGACGAATGCTTCAAGTGTGTCTCCGAATTCAACTGAAAATGCCACTTCTAATGACTTCTCCAGTCTCAAAATTATTCAACCCCCTGAATAGAATCCCCCACAACAGCCCAAATATGCAGAACAGGTGTTGTCTCAAGCACACCTGATGTAATTAATCAATGGCTTCATTAGTTGCACCAGGTGTGCTTGAGCAGGAACACATGAAATACCTGAACTGGCTAGGGGTAGAAAATGTATTAAATACCTGAACGGGGCAGAAAAAGGTAGCTATCAACGGCTGCAACCAGATATCTGAGAAGGTAGGTTGTGAAAAACCCTCGAGTGACTGCAAAAGATTGCAACTGTATGATGACTGTATGCTATAATTTAGAAATAAAAGTTTTACTAGACAGCAAATCGCTGTGGTATAAACAGTGAAAACATTTCAGGACGTTCGAGTCTGAAAATGATGTATTTCAGGGTGGGAACAATAACTTCGCTTCATCACAAGCACCCTGTATTTTATTATTCTGTAGATGTAGTGTGCATCAGCAGCACACTAAATTTACAATGCATTCTAGGTAAAATTACTGTACACAATCCAGGAAAGAATCGTTTGTCCACTGGGAATTCCAACACCGCCCCCAAAAAGTGCACTATAGTGAACAGGGAATGCATTCAGACACGGCAAGAGACTCGCCCCAGTGAGTGGCTCACCATGCGTGGGTGCTGGGGCTGCAGGGGGATGAAGTGGCTGAGTGGCGCCAGCGCCGGGGGCTGATGCGGTGCCACTGGAGGACTCGGGTGCAGGAGGAAATGCTCGCTGGAGATCAGAGGCGGAAAGGCCTGGTAAGACACGGGTAAATGGTGCATGGTGCACGCCTGGATTAGCTGCAGAGACACAAATAAACACCAAGATAAGTGTCATTTTCAATACCGAACTAAAGTACACTTTCCCCCTGATGACTCTTAAATAACTCTTCTGTAATGGTGTAAAGACCAAACAAGGGCTTTAAATTGTGGAAACTACGGTGCCCTGGAAATAGGTCAATAAGCAGAAAAACTGTG
This sequence comes from Ictalurus punctatus, assembly GCF_001660625.3. Classification (NCBI taxonomy): domain Eukaryota; kingdom Metazoa; phylum Chordata; class Actinopteri; order Siluriformes; family Ictaluridae; genus Ictalurus; species Ictalurus punctatus. The sequence continues at coordinate 17,305,843 of NC_030417.2, read as the reverse complement.
TACTATCTCACAGGTTTTACCACAAACTAAAGCATTACAAGATATGCACTAGAATGTCTGACAAGACAGAAGGCAATACCTTTGTGGCTTGCCAGTCCCAATAAAGGATGTATGAACATCTAAGAAACGGTGATGTAGCCTGTGTGGCTAAAGTAATCCTTGGTGGAGAACCAACTGTCCAGGGATGGAGCTGGACCTGATCCAACCTTTCCTATAAACCTGACCCTAATCCAAAAGACGCTGCACAACACACTTATCCAGCCTAAAACGCACCAAGTTACCTCCACCTCCTGGACTTTTAGTTAGGAGCTGGATTAGGTTCGACTCCACCCCCTTGACTTTCAGTTCTGCAGAGAGGGGTATTTGGCAGAGTCAAGCCCAGTAAAGGTGGCATGGCCTCTGTGTCTACACGTCCCCTTACAGAACTTGCATCACACTGAAACATCTCTAAATCATTTTATTGAATTGCTGGCTGCTTAAAATGCATTTTTTTACACCTCAAATCATTGATTATTTTAATAATGATCAATAATTTACAATTCTGCATCTTAACTGAAATGTAGCTGCTCTGATATTTGAAAAGCTACAGTGGTCGCACACATACTGCACAATCAGCCATTTTTCTGAAAAACCCTGACTCATTTTAACCAACATAATGCATTCACAATACACAATACGAAGGTGGGAGCTGCCATGTCGACAAAACAGATGCAATGAATTAAGCAGATGACTCGATATACTCTCAGATGAAAAGGGATAAATAATGCACAGTGGCTGTAATGATGCTCTGATCTAAATGCATTAAGGGAACTGTTTGACCAAAACACTGAGAAGAGAAATCATGACTAGCTGCAAGCCACATTAGTATTTATTTTCTCCTTTGGTTAAACAGTTCTTTTAAGCTAACGTTAAGCTGGAGCGGAGTGGAATGTGCGCTCTACACAGACGGCACTGACGCTTCCGGCTCTTCCTTGTTCAAACTCACAGGAGGAGGAAGGCAGCAGAGCAGAGAGAGCTGTCCGCTGAACATTACCGAGCATGCTGGGAGCTGCTGCGCGTTGCATGCTGGGATCGGCTGCCCTGTGTGCATGGGAAAGCCGTGGGTCGTCACCGTGGTAACTGTGTAAGATATCGGAACAGATCCTTGGTGCATCTTTGGGAGGGGAAACAAGAACATTAGTTAGAATTAAAAATACAAGTTAAAAAATAAAACTATTTAAAAGGTGCTTGAGTGGAATTACAAAAGTGTGAATCAAAAACTATTTATGAAACTACAACTTCAGTACAGTTCTAAGCGTCATGCACAGCAATAAACACACAGATCAATATACATAAATACTAAATGAGAGCAAATGCTCTCTGAACTGGTGAAACTTAAAAGTCTCATTCAGTTTGTTCTACAGGTATGCAAACAGCAGGAGAAGAATCAGGATAAACCAGGTAGTCAACCTGTTGTTTACAGAAGTAAATTTTAAAGCGTCGGCTATAACGATCATCTTTACAATGTCGAGCCTACTTGTTCATGAAGGTCCACCATGATGGAGGTCTGCTGCGGCGGGTGTGTGGACGGATGGAGCATGCGGGGTGGGGCGCCGGCTTGGCTGTACTGCCTCGCCTCCTCTACAGGAACGGCCTGGTGCTGGTGCTGCTGCTGAGGGAATGCGGCGTGGGGAAAATTCTCATCCTGCCGCGGGGAAGCGTGCGCAGCCGTTCTGTCTCGCTGCCCCCACTGCCAGCGCGCTGGAGGACTGCAGAAACAAACCGCACATTTCCACAATGCTATCGACTTTAGACATCCGCAAATATTTGCGCGAGGTGGACAAACGAGACGGAAGGACACAATTTACTATGCAGACAAAAGCAAGTCGGGTTGATGAGCCAATCACGGTTCCACACAGTTCGGCATCATCATGCCTACAAACCTCATATAAAACAAGATGGGTTTGGTGTTGGAGCAGGAAATAAGTTCAATCATGCAGCACTTACAGCTGTCATGATGAATTTTAGTAGTTAAATTTAAAAGTAGCATGTATTCAAAAGCAAGAAAACATTCAAATATTTAAGTTCCAACGAGTCCGGGCCGAGTCTGAAATGGCAGATTATTAGGAATGCAATGCACTAAGTAGGGTCTACAATACTATCATCTTCCCTATATATTGTGTACAGTAAACAGGAAGCTTTTGGTGTCTTGGATCCTACTTAAGAAAATAAATATCAAGCTAAATATCACCAAGAAAACTGTAGAGAAATCAAAAAAAAACAACCTCTGAAGGAAATATTTGCCTACTCTAGCATCATCTGCTAGTCTTATATTCATCTATATTAAATGCTGAAAACGGCATATTTCTCATTCTTGGGATGGTGTCAGAACACCTTATGATCTCGGAACACACCAAGGTCAGAGGTGACACGTAGTCTGGCTGCGCCTGCTCCTCTCTTATCTCTCCCCTCTCCCAACACTTCTTCTCTGTACACAAGCTGGCCTCTCCATCTTGAAAGTGAGCCCACAAAAACTTTTTTCAAGCACATAAACATCTGAAGATCAACATCAGCCTCCTGGTTCCTGTCTCGCTGTTCTCGAATATCTAAGCACTGGGTGCCGTGACCCGAATGGACACCAAGACCTCTCTGGTGAATTATTTGATTGTTTACTAATTAAGAGAATACGATACAAGCTAATAATATGGCCTAATTGCTAATAATTTAACATATGCATTAATATTTGAATGCACTCAAATACCTTTTAAGTGAGCGAAACATGAACACACTTGCTGAAAGAATGAGAGTTGTAGCAGCACAGTCCCACCTTCTCCTGAGGTGCACGGGCGCGTTGCAGGGACCCCCGATGAAGCTCCTCTGGTTTAAGGGGGCTGTTGGCGGCCGCCTATTCACAGCTATTTCCCATGGTCGCATTGGGGATGTTGTGAAGAACGAGTCACAGCCACGGGTGGGGGAGCACTGGTGCTCGAGGCACTCGGGTACGGCGGCCTCAAATTCTCTTCAGCTCTGTCACGCACACACACACACAAACACACACACACACACACACACAGTAAAGGTTTTTCTGAAACTTACAACAGTCTCAGGGAAAATAAAAAACACTCAGCGAGCAGCAGTTTTTGCAGTCTTCAATTGTCCGGTTTCGGTTCACACTGTAGCCTCGTATTCCTGGTCCTGACTGACAGGTTCGGAACCCAATGTGGTTTACTGCTGTTGAAGCTGATCTACAGGTTTGGTATGTGCTGCATTCTGAGATGCTTTTCTCCTCACTACAGTGGTAAAGATTCACTGTAGCTTCCCTGTCAGTCTCTGGCCAGACTGGCTCTTCTCCTCTGACCTCTCTTATCAACAAGGCGTTTCCTCACGCAGAACTGCTGCTCACAGGATATTTTTGGGGTTTTTTTCACCATCTAGTATCAGTGCTTTTTTTTTTTGTAACACTCAGAAGTAAAGCTGTAACTGTTTCTCTTTTTTTTGTCAACTGCAACTTGTTTCACAACGTCCCACAACGTGAAATCCAACTATAAACAGATAAAAGTACATGGTGGTGTTTAATTTAAAAACAAAAAGACGAGAGGAAGAGAATATGCTCCAGAATAATCATGTTCCAATTCATATCAGTGTCGGTAATTATTTTTCAATACCAGTATGCCTGTAAATGTTTTATTCCTTCCTTAATTCATGTGACCGGTCAATAACTAATATCAAGCATAACTAAAGGACCTTTGATAGTGCTGTTATTTAATGCTGACCAGCTGGATAAGCTTTACAGTCCACGCTTTAAAAACAATGAGCGTAGACGACATAATATCTGCAATCGCTGTTGACTACTATTAAAAATAGATATTCAAATTAATGCCACTCATAGTGACTGGACTTCTTAGTGGATGCTGTAAAGTATAAATAATAATAACAACAACAACATAACATGAATAACATGAATCTGAGTGCAAGTTTAAGGAAACTAGCAAGGAAACTGGTGTTGATATGATGCAATTAATGCAGTGCCAAGTATCTGTAATTACAGATTAAATTTGACATACATGCATTGTGTCACTGGAGTACATTAGATTTACATTAAATTTGAAACATAAAATAAATCTGTGCAGCCATCGTACGTGCAAATATTTTATACTTAAACTGAAAGTTGGAGACCTGGATGCATTTTGAAGTGAAGCAGATCAAGCCTACATGAGATGGGTTCCCTTCCCTGGATTCTTTATTATTAAATAACAATGTCATTTGTATTCAACATAGTGTAACACATTTGAGGTTATTCAAACTATTAAAAATGGACGATTTTGCATATTCAGTTGTGTCCGCGTCATCAGTGCAATATACAATGAGCAAAAATGCCACTATTGCTACAGCATTATTTAAAATGAACCCATTATGTTTTTTAAAAAATGTAGGCACATTTCAAAGGTCTCACACAATAGCTTTACATGCATCTTAGCTCAAAAACACTTCAATGTGCTCATAATTTAAACTGCAGCATTACCCCCCCCCCCCCCCAAACTGTCAAAAACAACTCATTAAATGAGCCATTCTAAAGGATTAATTCTAAACTCCTTCTTTCAGAGAGCATAACCTGCTCTGATTGGTCAGACACCCCAGTCTGTTGTGATTGGTCTACCGCTGTCAGCAAGCAGCAAATGAAAACCAGAGGCGGGGCTTTTTGTTACAAACCTACATAGATTAGTACAGGAAGTAAATCTTTTACTAACGACATGTTTCAGCGGTTCAGAATCGCTTCCTTCTTTTGGGAGTCAATAACTCAGTTTGTTGTGCACTTTGATTTTTGAACCTTTGCAGACTTTTTAGATTCACAAACAGCTCAATAACACACTACATGAAAAGGTCATATCTGAAAAACCATAATAGATGCACTTTAAATATCATGGAGTATGTCACTCGCAATGTCACACCAATAAGTTCTTTAAAAAAAAAAAAAAAAAGTGGTACGCATATTTTAATAACAAATGCTGTTTTATGCATAATTAAAAGCTAAGATGTTATATTTAAAGAGTCTCCAGTGTCAGCACGTTGTAACAGTCAGCTGTGAAGCTGTAACGGCTTTGTGGTAGGTTTTTATTCCTTGTCTTTTTTATTAAAGGACTTGGGGGGGGTTGAAGGAACTACATTCCCTGCTTCGTATACATTCCATAACAATAAATGTATCTGTGAATGGCTATAAAAATTAAAAATAAAAATAAAAAAGTATTACAGGGGGTGCTTCACACTAACCCGTCATAGATTATTACTTTATCGGCACAGATTAGTGATTAAATCCTTATTTTTTTCCATTATTATCCGTGTAACACGAGTCGATATGCAAATGACTGCGAATATGCAAATTATGCGATACTTATGACGTCACATCGCGACTTGAATTTACTTTCTTACTTGCTACTTTTCAACTACTAAAACAGGGAATGTGGCGTATTAAGACACGTCCGTGTTAATTAGCGCAATATCTAAACGGGTAAAAAAATGACTTGATTCATAATGACCAGGAATAAAGTGTCGATTTTTGTAAAATCACGCGCACAATGTCAATCACTGAAAAACAAGGACCTAACGTTGCATCAAAGATCCGTTAAAAACGCCGAAATAGCACAAATGTTCTTCCGTGTCGATAACACTCTTGGTGTGAAGGATTTAACAAAGGATAAGAGTTTTTTTGCATTATTAAAATCAAGAGATGGTGTGGAGTGAAGTGAAGCAGCGCCATGTGCTCAGAGACAAAGCAAAACAACAAAGAGGAGACATGAGCCGAGTGTAATTTCTCTCTCGCGCTCTCTCTCTCACTCACTCACTCACTCACTCATACCTCCCACAGATAAATACCACCTGGTGCACGACATTTCTACTCGTAAACGAGTGCAAATCGTATAAACGTGCACTCTGTGCTTATAACATGTGTATACGAGCAGGGGGGGATGGAGCAGTGTGTGTGAATATAAACAGCTAGCACAAAGGGCACATGTGGCTGACTTTGTTGTTAGCCACTGTTAGCTTCACGAGCGAGCTTGCTTGGCTAAAATGCAGACCAAATGCAAAGAAATAAAGTCAGACAGAAGAGCGACATCCAGAAATAACGGCAAAGTGTGTTTTTAAGGCGTGCACAGTCGACATTAGGTGAACTAGCTGTTGTTGCTGCTGCTGTTCGTGTTGTTTATGCAAACGAGCTGAACCCAAACAGGAAACACACAGCTAGCCTAGCCCATCTTAGCCGCGTGCAAAAGCGAACAATTTTGCTAACCTAAAAAGAATCCACCCTTGGTTCAAAATGATTTAACGAACATTTCGCTCTCGTCTTTGCAGCACATGAAGAGGCTATATTCACAGCTATATTCACAACATTTTTGCGCAAAATATAAAACCAAACGCTAAAGCTTAGAAGCGACAGACGCTAGCTGTTTAGCGTAGCTTACTTGTTTTCAGGCGGGTCCAGACACTTCTTATCCGATAAACCGGTGTGTTTTTTATGAATTCGGTTTGTTTTTGTTTGCAATTTAAAAAAAAAAAAACAGTAAACGTTAACTTGTATGCATGCTTGACTTTAGGAGTCTTCTTCCCCGCTTTGTATCCGCTGCGTCCCGCTTGAGCTTGTTGATTGGAGCTGCTGTGTTTTCATGTCCAGCAACACAGCAATAAACGCCACTCATAAGCGCTGCTTTTTTTTTTTTTTTTTTTTTTTTGCTATTTCAACTATTTAACATTCAAAATCCGAAACTAAAAACGGCTCTAACAGTGAAATTTTTCAACTACATTTATTTCACAAGCATTCCACTGCGCGTGTTGTCATTGTGTTTGGGTGCTTACGTCCCAGTTGTGATGACGTCACTCCGACATAGCCCCGCCCCACACGTCAGCCAGAGCAAACGCTGTTTTTAAAGTCCCCATGAAATCAAAAAAGAAGTGTTGGGGCTTTTAGTACGAGCATGTTAGTCTTAAGGTTGTCTATAAGCTAGTGCGTTCCAAAACAACAACACTCGCATGTAGAAGATATACCCATTCAAAATGTATCGTCTCTCTCTACCACTGATATGGATCAACGATTTTGTTGACATCATTCTGCACTTCAGCTTCTCATTAGATTTTCTGTCTAATCAAATGCACTCTAGAATCTGAAGTGTTATAAAACATTATAAACATCATATTGCTGAAATCGTTGTTGTTGAGCGAGAGAAATCATATCAGCAAACATGGGTTGTAAATGTGTTTTTGGCTGTTGGAACACATGCGTTTTATTCAGTTTCCCCAACTGTAAGCTGGTTAAGAAGGAAATAGCTTGAATTCATTCAATCTGAAGAAAGAGGTATTTCTGCAGCTCAAGTCTTCATGACAAGTTTTATCCTTAAATAATATATAATAATATCCTAAAATAAATAACCTGCAGTGATGTTATGATATTTCGGGTTATTAAAAAGGAAAAACAGAGTGTTTTGTGTCATAGCGGCAAATCAAGGCAGCCGGTCTTAAGGTAAAAAACTGAATCAAACAATAACATGATGCCCTGTTTGGATTGGCTTAGTTTTACATAGAGAGGTGTGGCAATGCAGTTATGCTACAATTGAGCATACTCTGAAAAAAATTCTGACCTCTGTCATGGAAAAATCATTCAAATTGGAATTCCATGTAGGGAAGTCAGGTGACATCTACCTTGCCCACATTCTCAGGCATAAACAGAATTCCCTTGGCATTATTTTCTAGATTTAACATAATATGTATGAAGTACGAATGGAATTTTTAGTTTGACAACCATGTGTACATCATCTCTGGTGATTGCTTCTTGTGCAAGTTGATCATAATTTACATTTACATTTATTCATTTAGCAGACATTTTTATCCAAAGCGACTTACAAATGAGGAAATGCAAGCAAATAATTACCACAAATGTTACCTTCAGTAACATTACTCAACATACATATGTCCACAAATCTTATCCCACCTGAAAAGTATTTTATTTTAACAATCTAAATTAACCTGAGCAAGTTGTGGGTTGACATTAGCTTTACAGGCTAGTCCAGAAACATTGGCAACCTTCATCAAAGGACTGGAGATGATATATATATATATATATATATATATAAAATCAGGAGTTTGTTCAATTTCTCCAAATGCAGAACATTTTAAACTCCTTTATATTCTTAGGTTTGTGCATGTGAACGTCCTTCTTAAATTCAGACCACATTTTCAACAGGGTTGAAAGCTAAAATATTTTTTCTGTGATGTATAAATGGTAATTAATTATGTTGGTGAATGATTCACCTTTGCCCAAATCTTAGCCTCTTGGTAGATGCAACCAGGTTCTGGGCTCCTGATTTTGTATTCCTGGCTTGATATGTACAGTATGTAGATTTAGGCTCTAGTTGAAAGATCAGTCTTCGGCGAAGTCTTATCCTCCCGGCAGAGGCAACAAGGTTTTGAGTCTAAATATACTCGCAGAATTCATGCAAATAATTTCACAAGAGCCCCTGGGCCACCAGGTGCAAAGAAAGCTCCAACAAATCAATGATCCTTCATCAAGTCACTTTAAAAAGGTTTTGTTTTGTTTGGTGAAGCACTGCAGTTGTTGTTTTTGATGTAGTGGTATCTTATAGCTGATTTTTAAAAAAACTGATAACCACAAGAATACACAAACCTGTGCAATTCTGAATGGGTGATGTTTGGACTCTTGTTTACTTCCAACATCAACATCAACATCATCATCATCATCATCATCATCATCGTCATCCTTAATGTATGCTCATCCTGTTCCAAATTTATCCTGTTCCAGTCTTTTAAATACACTATATAGCCAAAAGTTTGTGGACACGTGACCTGACCCATATGCAGTTCTTCCCCAAACTGTTGCCACAAAGTTGTAAGCACACAATTGTATAGAATTGTATAGAATGTCTTTGTATACTGTAGCATTACAGTTTCCCTTTACTGGAACTAAGATACGCAAACGTTCCAGAATGACAATGCCCCTGTGCAGAAAGCCAGCTCCATGAAGACATGGTTTGCCATGGTTGGTGTAGAGGAACCTGACCTCAACCGCACTGAATACCTTTGGGATGAACTGGAACGCCGTCTGCACCCAAGATCTCCTCGCCAAACTAATGCTCTTGTAACTGAATGAACACAAATCCTCACAGCCACACTCCAAAATCTGTTGGAAAGCCTTCCCAGAAGAGTAGAGGTTATTATAACAGTAAAGGAGGACATAAATCTGGAATGGGATGTTCAACAAGCACATATGAGTGTGATGGACAGGTTTCCACAAACATTTGGCCACATAGTGTATTTTCTTACAGCCATAATTAAATAAGGTTTTTTTTTTGTTTTGTTTTTTAAAATAAGGACAGATGGTGTATTACCTGATTTTTTAAAATACAATTGGTTGAAGGCAACAGTAAAGAAATGTTTCCTCCCTTTCTTGGATAGCTCTCATAGTGTGTATGGTTTATACAGTAAGGGTGCCAATGATTCTGTAGCTATTAATTATCATATTATATTAATGCCTTTTAATCCTGTTTACTAAATGTAAAGGTCATGATGCCACCTTGTTTCAATGCAAGTCACAGATGAAATTTTATTTCAACCTATATTAAATGTTTTCTGGCCTTTGCAGAAAGGCCAGAAAGTCATACAAGGTGAATTAAGCACACAATTGTATAGAACTGCACATACAATTGTATAAACTAGTTGCTCGTCTGTTCCAGCATTCTGTAACTGCACCGTGTTCTTGTAGGTATTCAAGCATAAACAAGTTGCAGACTGAATTTTTTCAGTCTACACACAACCGTTTATTGCACTGCACATCTCATCAGCTGGTTCATGTGAGGTCTCTCAGGCCACACTTTTCCATCATACAGATGACACAGCATTTTTCTGTTCAGCTGAAAGAGCAGGGTGTGTTTCTTTAGCAACACTAACTAACCATGCTCATTTATTGATGAAGTTTATCACATTAACACCATTGTATAGACACCATTAATTACCTTGCTGTGATGAGGAGCACATCTGCTTAGCAATTCAGGAGTGATGGGAATTCCGGCTCTTTTCACGGAGTCAGATCGATGAGAGTCGACACTTTTTGGCTCCAAAATGACTCGCTGACTTCTTTTTTTTTTTTTTTTTTGTATCCAACCTCATTTATACTGATATAATCACCTCCAATACATTTTAAGAAGTAGCAGTGCAGTGGATCGTACCTGTCATGCTGTGTCATACACACAGCTGAGATTCAAACACACGTCTAACCATTCACACTAATACAATTTTTCCCTGGAAGCCTCTTGATTAAACAGTCCATACAGGATTTACAGAGGTTTTTTTTTGAGATTGTTGTTGCCAAAAATACTTGATTTTGCTGCAGCTTTTTCTTTTTTAAATTTTGCGATGCAACTTGCGGCGTTTCTTGTTCTTTTTTTTTTCTTGGAGGAAAACTACTTGAATTGGTGAAATCGCAATAGCACGAAATTGTTTTGCACAGTGTTTCGCAGTGATATTTGCTGGTAAATGAGATCTTTTAGCTGTAATTATGTTTGACACACTTGAATCTGAGAGGGCTTTGGCTGAATGCGTGTTGTGATGACATCACATGACATATCTTGCCCCAAATCTGCAGAAAATGTGTGTTAATTTTGAAAAATTGCAAGCTCTTTCGAGTTAACTTCTACAATCGCAAAATCCTGGAGGGACTGGTTAAATTACAATTCAAGTGTAATTGCATGTGTCTATAAACATCTATATATGCACACACATCTACATTGAGAAAAACGGATCTCAACTTTCCACAAACTCAAAGAATCAAGTGATCACAACAATTGCCAAATTAAAAAAAAAATAAATAAATAAAATCTTAACCCTCACATCTGCAGCATCACTTAAAACAACCAGGCTCTCATAAGGTTTCTTAAAATACCTCAGAACAGCATCCATCATCTAGCAGTATTAAACTGCATGGTAGTGATATGACTGTGATAAATCATACAGTTGTTTCATCATATTTTTCATAGTAGCTTATTTGGTTAGAAGGTGATGAGTTTGAATCCCAGGAATCACAGCAAGACCCTTAAAAAGAGCAAATCCAGTGCCCTATATTCCTATGGAAGACAATGACATAATTCTGTCAGGTCAACCAAAAAAAGATACTCTCCGAGTACATACTTTCCAAAAGAAGCAAAAAAATAACACGCAAACAATAACACCATGAGTCGGCAAAATGTTTTTGCAAATATTTACAGTACTCAAAGATTACTGTACACTAGCAAATGACCTTAGTATAAAGCTGCATTATATTCAACATACAGTGCTGTTGAATTCTCAAATCTGATTGGTCAGAAGGCGTTAATTTTTTTGCTATATAATAAACGTATAATTGTTGGCATGGTGAAGTTTATTTAACATTTATAAAAGGAGTCTACAGCATCAGCACTTTATAACACTAAGTTTTCCACCACAGGAAAGTCTTCAGTAGAGAACTTAATTTCTTTGTATGGCAAAATTATTTGTCTCAACTCCAAAGTTCTGAAAAAAAACAAAAAACAAATGTTGGATGCAAAGTTCCAGAAAGCAATGCAGCAACTCAGAAACAAAGCAACTCAGGTCAGCTAGTTAGCGATGTATGGGACAATGACAACTGTGGAAGCTGATCTCTTTGAGCAGAGGGTACAGATGCAGATGTGAGAGAGCTGGACAGAATAAAGGACTAAAGCGCTGCTGCATTGATCTCTTTAGGTAGAGATGAAGCAAGGGTTAAATCCCATGATGCCACTAGACAAACAGCACTGTGAGTAATGTAGGAAAACATTAACCAAAGTGGCCATGTTGGTGAAAGCAGTTTATACACAAACACAAAAAAAAAATTCAACTAATTTTCAATTTAATTACAGATTAATTATTGCATGCCATTAAAGATAACATGTTAATTATAAATATTCGGGGTGGAATTTTGTCAGCTACATGTAGGTTGCTGCAAACTTACAAGATATTTCTTTACAATGACAGTGTCAGAGAAACGAGCATGTTCTTGTCAGTTTTACAACACAGTAGTATGATTTGATGGCTTGTCAATCAAATAAGCCACACCACTAGTTCCTGGTGATGTCACAGCTCACAAATGATAAACATGGAGATGTCCATGTCTATTTCTCCACTTGAAATTTGTAACATTCAATACAGGGTGTTTCTGCTTGAGGTGGTGGAATAAATTTGCTGTGTTTGCATTGTTTGTTGATACGGGTTTTTTGACACACTTTAAAAATCGCAGACATTTGCTTCACATCTGAGCTTCTTTATCCAAACCACTTCCGTATTATTGAAGAAGCTCCCTTTTTGGGGATTAATTCTTCTCCGTAGTCTAGGTTTAGAACTCCGCCTTCTACCATGCCTGTTCTCGTTCTACGTACGAGATGTGCACGCTGCGGCACGTAAACACGTCATCAACTATATCGTCAATATCGCGGGATGAAAAATTTTTATTGTGGGGAGGAATTGTACCGGTATATGACGGACGAAATGATATGGCACAGCCCTAATAATATGTTATAGTCACACAGAACCTAACTATTATGTGTATGCATTTTTTTTCATAGTGTGTACACTGCCAGCTGTTTATTTTACACATGCCGGCATAGGTTACTGTTTCCTGTTTTGGAAGCTATATCAGTAACATCATGACAAATTTGTAATGTAAATGTAAACGTAGTTCCGAGCTTCGACTTCCCACTTTTGAGTTATTAAGTAACATGAACTGGACTCACAAGTATTTTAGTTGTGAAGAAACTGGTAGGGGAATATTATTTTTGTCTTGACTCAGATGCGATCAAAATAAGGCAAATTACATGTTTGTTTGTTTTTTAAATAAAATGATTCTTATAATGTGCTGGATCAGTGTGAGGACAATAACATCTGATGGATATGTCTATATAACTGCTGTGTCATAATATAGAAATACTGTTTATGCAAAAGAAAAATATGTAAAAAGTGACATTTTGACAAAAGAAAAGGCAAATATTGACTAAAATGTTACAAATGTTGTGTGTGAAATGAACCTGCATTTCTTGTAGGTGAGAGAACTCTAAGAATAAATCGTGATGGAAGCAAATATTTGGCCAAAATAAATGCAAACTACATTATAAATGGACAACCTAGTCTCGCGAGGAGTGTTCAGGAAGTGACGTCACCTACTTCTTCACCCAACTGAGGCGACTAAAAACAACGCCTTTATTATTATTATTATTATTATTATTATTATTATTATTATTATTATTATTATTGCACTTAAATCCGTCGATTAATTTAAATCTGATGTATGACTGGGAACCAAATGAAACCGTGAACTAGCCTATATAGGGCGCATAAGTGGTTGTCTGTATGCTATGAAGTGCACTTATGTAGGGACTATGGAGCCGTTTGGGATTCATCCCGAGTTACGTAAACCTTTGCGCCAAATGACCAGCCGGCAACAAAAATGAATAAAAATAAAATTAAATTAAAAATTAAAAAGAAATGAGCAATGTGAGAATTTTACAGATGTTTTTTCAAAACAAGATGCAGCCTAATAAAGCTGAATTTGTTAGAGATGTTTATATTGACTAATTAATAAAAAAGCATGTCGGACATGCAGAAAGCCATGCAGAACATAAGAGCAAAAGAATATCATGTTGCTTTGTTTGGTTGGGGGTTTTGGGTTTTTTTGTTTGTTTGTTTTTGCACATCTTTGACATCTGAAGCCATTTTTTTTCCTTTTTGAAGCAATGTAAGTTCCAGGCTGTAATCAGAGATGGTACATCCTTATCAGAGGCTGCAGAAAAGACGCCAGAATAAAATGCGCAAATCAGTTGCAAATCAATCAATTACTGACATCAGCCTATTAATCACTCCTGACTTAAGCATAAGGTCATGTGAACTGCATGTTTCCAAGCCTTAGCAGAACTAGGACGCATCTTCATGCACCTCTAGTCCACTGTGTAAACATTGGAGCAAAACCGAGGAGCTCTCCAAAGGCGCAGACACACACACACACACACACACACACATGCACACACCCGAGCGCGCATGCAAACATCCCAAAACATAGCCTACCTGATGGTTAATCTGCACGGATTTCACTCTCTGGTCCCATCTCTCATCCGCGCGCGCGCACACGCACACACACATACACGGATCCGGTTTTGCCGGGATGATCCGGTTCAGTGAATCATTCCGCGGTTTTCACCACTGAAAGGGACAAACCGGCGGCGCATCAAGCCAATCCCAGTCCACCCGAGCAGATATGTGTGCGACATGTCTTGTCTTCTGTGTTGTTATTTAATAAAAAACAAAGGCTGGAGTTTTGACTGAACACAGTGACTCCATGTGGCTTGCAGTCATGCTTTAGGCATGTGCGCAATTTTTCGGATCTACCCCTATATGGAGCAGTTTTAAAGGGAGCTCTGGAATGTTTTTTTTTTTTTTTTACCGTAATGACTGTAAAAGTTCTGCCCAAAACGTCAATGTCATATCGCCCACCTTCACTGCGTCTTAATATGCCCTCTTCGACCTGCCCTCCATCATTTTAAAGGAATATTCCATAGTTTTCCCCAATATAATCCTGTGTCACTATACAGAGAAAAGCATAATTACTCAAAACAACCTTATAATAGAAGTCTAAAGGCAGTTAAACACGTACAAAAGTTTGTGGACACGTGACCATCACACCCATACGTGTTCCTTCCAAAAACTATTGCCACACAATGGCAGTGTAACAGTAAAGGGGGACTAAATTTGGAATGGGATGTTCAACAAGTAGGACTGGAGTGTCCACAAAGGTGTCCACAAAGATTTGGCCATGTAATGTGTCTCTATAACGTGACTTTAAAAGTAGCCTACACTATGAATACATCTGAATTATTCTAATGGACGGTAATCTAACAGGAAGCACTTAATGCAAGACTGGTCGTAATATAATATAATCCACCATGAAGTTTTGCCAACGATTACAATTTTCAGTTTATTAATGAACAACAGATTGTCATTCCCACAACTTAATTATCTCATTCTCTCACACTACTAATTTGTGGTCACAACTCAGTTATCTCATTCTGTCATATTACTTTGTTATTGGCACAAATTA
Organism: Ictalurus punctatus; assembly: GCF_001660625.3. Classification (NCBI taxonomy): domain Eukaryota; kingdom Metazoa; phylum Chordata; class Actinopteri; order Siluriformes; family Ictaluridae; genus Ictalurus; species Ictalurus punctatus. The sequence continues at coordinate 17,290,728 of NC_030417.2, read as the reverse complement.
ATTCTCTCACACTACTAATTTGTGGCCACAACATAATTATCTCATTCTCTCACACTACTTAGTTGTGGTCACACATTAATTATCTCATTTCCTCATGTTACTAAGTTGTGGCCACAACTCAGTTATCTAATTCTCTCACACTACTAATTTGTGGCCACAGTATAATTATCTTATTCCTTCATGTTACAAAATTGTGGCCACAACTTAATTATCTCATTTCTTTGCACTAGTAAGTTGTGGCCACACGTTATTATCTCATTCTCTCACTCTACTTAGTTGTGGCCACAAATTACTTATCCAATTCCCTCATATTACTAAGTTGTGGCCACAACTTTATTATCTCACTCCCAGAGGCTAATGATCACGCAAGTCTTGACCATGTGTTATTTATTTATTTATTATCAAGTAGGGCTGTCCAAAGCAGGGTTCTGTAAGTCTCTGAGTTATACATAAATACATACTGTGATTTATTTATTTATTTATGTGTTATTATAAATACCACTAAGAACAGTGATTTTGCTGTGTGAGTGACCTTTATTCTCTGAAGTGTATAGTCTGTTGCCAACCACAATAAATCAACAAGCCTGGAAAGGACACATAGATTTGCTTATCTGACTGGTGACTGGTCTTTTATCATTTTCAATTATGATCAGATGAATTATAATCCCCCTCCCCCATCTATGTATGAAACCATCTATGTAATAAACTAAAGTCTAAGAGGATAAGATCAGAACCTCCTTCCCTTCAGAGCTATTTACAGTAAATCAGATTTAAAATCTGATACCTGACCTGCCTTCAGATTCAAATATAAGCCACACCCTTAATGACAGCAGTGAGTTGCTAACCATACTGTATCATAGTTACATGATCTTAAATACATTTTATTATTTCAGTTGATTTCTCAAAAAGATAAACACAACATTGCAATATTTCTGAAACGGCAACTATGAGTCACAGAATGGATGTTATATAATGGCATATAAAGTAAATCTGAAGTCGACATTATCTTATAGAGTACCCCAAAAATATTGGCACCCCTCAAAAGTGCCCTATATACAATGAATAACACACAATGAGTACTATGTTGTATAGTTGTATAAACACTTTTGTATTTTAATATTCTTTTCAAATATTAAAAATAAAGTAGGGCATGTTTTCTAGAAAAATTATTTCAGAAATTATTGGCACCCCCCCAAATTATTATTCTGTGCAGTCTTTTCCCCTAAAGAGTAGAACAGCAATAATCCTCCATCTGTGATGACTGATAAGGTCAGAGACCTTAATAAGATCTTGTAGAAGAATGTACTTGTAGAAGATCATGGACAAAATTCTAAGCTGCACACATGTATTATTTATACCTCAGGGAATAATGAGTCTTTATTGGTTACATATACAGTAGATCACAGTGAAATTGTTTTCTTTGCATACCCCAGCCTGTCAGGAAGCTGGGGTCAGAGCGCAGGGTCAGCCATGATACAGCACCCTGGAGCAGAGAGGGTTAAGGGCCTTGCTCAAGGCTACAGTACAGATCAAAGAAATGGGCTCCAGTTCATTTGATTGACATTTTATTTGCTTTTTATTCACATTTCCTTTGAAATGTTTGGTTGGATACTTCAAAAACCATGGAGACATCAAATTTCATCCTACAGAAACATCTACAGGTAAATCATTAGCTAGCTGAATGAGCTAGACAAGCAATCCAGATGTTTTGATGTGTTATGATATGAAAGCTCTGTATTAAACTTAACATGTTGTTTCGATATTTTCTGTTGTGTTAAAATATATCTAGTGCTGCTATAGGCTCAGGATAATGTGTAAGGGTTATCTTTGCTAGATATAGCTAACTATGTAGCTAGAAACATGTACGAATTAACAAGAGCTATCTAGCTAGCTCATGAACCCAGCAAGCTACTGAAACAAACTGCATTTGGCTTAGATAGCTAACCAGCTATCATTACCTTTCTTGACATGAGAACAGAATAGAAAATAGAACATTTTCCATACCATAGACATGGTAAAAAGCAAATTGTTAAGTAATTCCTCAAGTAGTTTTTCAACCGATTGTTATACTTACTGATTGTTGTAATTTTCGTGGTCACTGCTTTTACTTTTATTCAAGTGAATTATTACTACAGCAGCAGCACTTTTACTGTGTTTCATTCTTTCCACCACTGCTCTTGTGTACCACCGCTGAACCACAGCAGAAAATACAAAAGCATGAGCACTGGGTTCTCGTATGCTTGAGAAAATTAGTGGAATTTTTACCATTGTTTTCTGCAATGAATGATTGTGCTGAAAGATGGCCATTTGTCTGAGGTCTTTATGTAATAGGCAGATGAAGGGGTTCATTAGTGTTTGTCAGAAGTGGAAGCTTGGCTCAGGCATTTTTCACCCTGCGTTACGTTGGGTGGACGCTATTGTTTCCCCCCCACAGTCATTGCTGAAGATGTGGCTTAAATAAATTAACCTTAACGGACGTTAAAGCTAGGGATCTAGAGGAGAGTTTTGCCAAATGTATTCATCTGAGACTACTATCGATGATAAACTGCGCAAATCTAATATCTGAGCTAAAAGGAAATCAGCCGCAAGCTTTTTTCATGCAACCACTGGTGGTGCTGTTGCACTTGGGTCCAATAATGTCATAAAATAACAACTGATCTACCTCAAGACATCTGTTAACAGCAAATAAGATGTGGATGCCAAGAATTTAGCCTTTTTTATGTACATCTTTTGATGTAGCATTCATTCAGATCCCCAGACCACAGCATTGTGCTCTGTATTGTCAGGTGAGCTCAGTAGTAGTGTTGATTTCCACTCACACTGCGTTAATGATTCACGTTTACAACAGCAAGACAGTAATCTACAGGGCTGGTACCAGGCAAAGGTCTCCCCATGGTCACAGTTTCACATCACTCAAGAGAAGACTTCTATCAGAACAGCATCATCGACAAGAATGGGGAAGGTGAGCCATGTTTTATGAGAGCTATATTATTTAGTAATATGAACAAATGAGAATGAAATGAGATAATCTCACTACGACTTTTTTGTCGTTTCAGAAATCTTACAATTCTAACATGAAATTAAAATCTCATATAAAGTTATTAGTACAATTAGTACAAATGAATCTCTCTGGTCTTTTTTAATGAGATCACTTGTTTTGCCGATCTTAAATGAGATCTGCTTCTTTGTTCGTTTAATTTGACAAATATAGTGCTGATTTTCCCAAAATTACAAACATGGTACAGCACAAAACATATATACAAAACATATACAGAACATATTACTCTAAATAAAGACGTACTAAGAATATATTGTGCATATGTACATATTCTCACACAGTTAGGAGTATAGTGGGACTCTGTGCCTTCATTTCACAGGATCCGTATACAAAATATAGCAAAAGTTTTAAATCTTTTATCGTTTTTAATCTTCTTCCGCATCATATAAGCTTGAGTTTCCCAAAAGTGCAAAGGTCATATATAACCTTGTCATTTCAAAGACCTCATTTGAAACAACAGTGCTCCTGCCCATGCATTATACGACCATAGAAATGTTAGATTTCAAATTCATTATGTTTATATCCAAAACTTATATTGCTTCCTGAAAAGTCAAAGGCCGAGCCTTGGCTTTAACTAGCTATGAGGAAACTAGCTAATGGTTTTGGTTTTAGTTTTTTTCTCATATATATATATATATATATATATATATATATATATATATATATATATATATATATATATATATATATATATATATATATATATATATATATGAGGTTTAATTTTAATCATTTTAAAGGTTATAATAGGTTATAATATACAAAATCATGAACATTTCAGTTGAAGATAAATAGACTATTTATTAATGGTAAAATCTCTCATGCATTGTTCTCTAACATGAAATCAGGAAAAATATTCAATGTTAAATCTCTGCAAGAAATAGTGACATCAATTTGGAGGTTCAACAAGCAGATAAAATAAATGGTAGATTCTTGTGAAGGACCTCGTACCATTTTTATATTAAGTCAATTCACTGTTATTTTATATATATATATATATATATATATATATATATATATATATATATATATATATATATATATATATATATATATATATATGTAGAGAAACAGAAAAATCTCTGAGATATAGTCAAATTTCCTGCTTTTGGAAGCCGAAATCCTGAAAATTTAGGCTGTCTTGTAACATGATGGTTGTTAGTAGATTTAGTAATTGATGCACTGTAAACCTCACTGAAACTTTGATCCTGGTTACTGTATTGCTCTTAACTGGTCCAAACGGAATGTTAGGACATTATGATGAATGATTTTAAATGGTGTTTCTAAATGTAATGTAAATGTGAGTTTGTACAATTTACTGTATGTAAAGGGTTGTTTTTCACCCACTCTTTGGTTGTGTCTTTGTGTGTTTGTGTGTGTCCCTCTCTTTAATTTTCTAAATCTTTCTGAATCTTTTTTTTTTTTTTAAAAACTCTCTTTAGAGCTGAAAAAGGCCAATATTTTTCAGGTTTTCAGCTAATTTCTAATAACTAAGCAAAACCGCATTTAGTGTTTTAAATGATTAGATACCTTAATTTGGCACATTCATAGACGCACAACAGTACAAATTATACAACGGTATATAATAGAGAATGTATTATAAAACATATAAAACATATTTGTAAAATATGTACAAATGTAAATGCACTAACTGACTAAATAAATGTACCACATATGTGCTATATACTGCTTTTTTACGTACATCGTGCCTCATTTGTTTGACCTGTTCTGAAATGCTTTCCAGACCGTAAACGCTTGAATAATTGAATAGTTAAAATGTGCGGTTGTAAAAAGGTTTATAAAGTGAGAAAACACCATTAAATGAACGATTCTGATTTGTATAGGAGCTGGAAAATAGTGGTACATTTTTCCCACTCAGAAACCAAGGGGGATACTAACTTTGGTATTCAACTAATAGGAAATGCTTGATGATTCATGTGCCTTTTATAATCATTTTCTTCCTCATTGGCTTGTGTTATAATCACAGTCCAAAGGTGATACAGAATGAAGCAGCAGATTATAATTCTATACAGCATGCTGCGACCTGTGAAAACCCATCGGATGTCACTGTTGCTGAATTCTGGAACGAAAATCGAGTTTTGGCTGTCTGTCATATATTTTGACACCTCTACTTTAACAAACCATAAATATTTGTCACCAAAACAAAACAGAAGTGTTTTTATTTACTTGCCTATCTTCCTGCATAGATCACAGAATTTAAGGAGCCAGTTTAGCAAATACAATGCTTAAAAAAAAAAAAAAGACAGTCAGTCTGTATAAAGATAACTCAAACCTCAATAGCTATGTGTGATTTCCTTACACAGTGAATGCCATGATTTGATCAAGTTATTGGATAGATACGTGTCGTAGAAACACAGACATAATACAGATAACCGGCTGACAAAATGTCTGTGATGCTATTGTGCTGCCATCTGAATGTAATTTTCTCCTTTTTCACTTTTGGGCCGTAACCAGATTTTAAAATATCTGTTTGTTGTCAAATGAAAACCTTAGTCATGCCATAAATTCAATAGAATTTGAATAGAACCCCCCCCCCCCCCCCCCCCCCCAGAGGAATCCATACATTTAAGTGCTGGAACAGTCGCACTGAACAAATGGAGATTGGAGAACAACACCTATTTACAATTTTTAAAAAAAACAGTTTTCATTTGACTCCTTGTCGTGTATAGGAGAAAATATCCAAATTTCACCATGTGAAGGGTTTTCCCAGCACACCATACATATAGTAAAGCTGATTTAAAACAATACAATACTTCCAAGAAAAAAAATGGGTCTGAACATTCATCATATAAGATACAATATGTATCTTATCACACATAGTGTATTGTTATTAACTGTTTTGAGACCAGCATAAGGGTGGAAGTGTTGGAGCCAATTTACTATAACATATATTACAAACCTACTTTATTAATGTTTTTTTGTTATTGTTTTTTTCCTTTGACAGGTGGAGGGCAGGAGAATGGGGAATATATTACTTCTGCTCTTAACTCTCTTTGCCACCTGTAAGTATCTAACTGACATGTAAATTAGATGCAGTGATACACTGATATATGGTTGCTACACTGCAAGAGTTCAAAGTCCAGACTATTATCTGAGCAATATAGTGATACAAAAGCCAATAATTCATTATAATGTACACGTGGTCAAAACATAAGCGGAAAAATTTTGTTTATTACTGACAGTGTTGGCAGATATTGTACCAATACAGGACAAACCTGTAGATACTGATATAGGTAATGATGTCACACCCAAAAAAAAACATTATTTCCAAGTGTGTATTTGCTATATAAGGTATAAAATAAACCTACAGTGTTATACAGTCAGAGTTACTGTTACCATACCAAAGTTGATTATTTTCCTATAACAGCACATCCTGAAGTGTTTTACTCCTCTTATACCTCAGCAAACTTTACAATTACATTTTTTTGAATTAAAGAATGACACGTCATACTTTTCATCCATTTAGGTTACATTTACTGTTGTGATCAGTGTAAATGTTGTAATCATTCATGTTGCCAAAAAACCACAAAGCACAAATTCTTCTGTCCTGAAGACTTAATGGAAAACTTAATGTTACAGCTCTACCTTTGACACTGGAGACTCCTTCCAAAAATGATAAATAAACAACTCCCTACAGCAAATGTCATTATATCAACAATTACATACATTTACAAAAATCCATTTTATAGAGAGCCAGGTTTGCAGTTCCCTATGTATGAGCTGTTACTATAGAAATGATAACGTATTCTAGGGAGCACATTAATATAAAGCTGTGATTTGCCTTACAGATGGAAATACTGTCAGAGTTGCTGTTATAGAAAGTTAATCAACACTTTCCAGCTAATCAGATTCTAGAATTTAACACTAATGCGTTCTAAAAGATTTTAAAATATAGGTCACTATGTAGAAAGCAGGGGAAAAAATGAATGTGTACACCGGGATATGTCATTTCCTGGTAAAATAATATATAAGAAAATTACCCTCTAAAATTGTAATGTTATGTATCTCTGAAACTATTCTTGTAATAACTCAGGTTTTGATTTTTCCCTAGGCTACAGTCAGAATGTTCCTGTCATTGATATGTCTGTAGTGGAATTGATGGAAGATCTACGTCCAGGTACAGTATGAGCAAACAGCTTGTCTACAGATACAGGTCATGTGATAGTCTACATCTGATTTTGTCTCTATGCAACAAAAACAAAATTTGTAACAATGTATCCACATCATATGTCGTGATGCCCGTTATGAACTAAAAACGGACAATTTCTCCACAGGTCAGTTCGCATTTAAAATCAAAGCATATGATCTAGACAATGACCCTCTTACCTATCGGATCACTGGAGACAATAATCACTTCACTGTGTCTGAAAATACTGGTGATGTCTACATCAAAACTCCACTCGACCGAGAGGTGATTTTAGCTTAAAGAATATTTTCTTAAAAAAAAAAAACAATAACAGTAACAAAAAAACCCACATATATTCAGTTGTTATTGGTACAGTTAAAGGGCAAAAGTTCACCTGTTGATTTTTTTTGCTTCCCTCAGACTGAAGACTTCTTTACAGTAAATGTCATTGTTAGCGATGGGATTCTTGATGCGGTAGGTTTGATTCATGCAATGTGGAAATCAGCTCAGGTTGTTCTTGAAACATCACTCTGTAATATTAAAGTTTTTGTTTTCAGACATCAAAACCTGTTAACATTGTGGTGCTAGACGCAAATGACAACGCACCAAGGTTCGAAAATGCACCGTACAACATAAAAGTGCCAGAGGTGGGTGAAAAAATGAGCACGTACAATCATACATTCACACACACACACACACACACACACACACAAAGAACCTGAGATAGATTGTAAGTTTTGGGAGAACAAACAGAGGCAGTGTAATTTGTTTACGAACAAAATACTTTGCATATGACCAAAATATATTGAACAAATCTGTGTTTTTCTTCTTAATGTGTCCACTAACAGAACACCCCTGTGGGCGCTACAGTGTTGAAAGTGACAGCGTCGGATCCTGATGAAGGCTCAGCCGGGATAGTCTCATACACAATCAATCAGGTATGTTCCTCTATATGTGGCTCTTTAGTTAAAAGGAATAAGATGTTGGAGAGCTTCTTCTCGAGACTTAAAGATCACTTAAAGAAGTTAAAATGTAAAAAAAAAAAAAAGAGTTTCCTTAAAGGGTCTTTGTTAAGGATTCTCAACCTTCTAATGTTCTATTTGGAACCTTCTCTGATAGGGAAACACTTCTGTTGTAGGGATCTACATAGAAGCTTTAAAGGTGCCTTGGAAAATAGCAAACCAAAGACCCCTCTTTGACAGGAAACATTAGGGTCAACATTGAAGAGTTCCTCAAGAAAGGAACAACCCAAATAATGTATTTGGAATCTACATGAAAGTTGTAAGGGTTCCTCCAGAAATGAACAAACCTAAGAACCTATTTGGAACCCTTTCCGATAGGGAAATACTCTGGTGAATAGGTCTACATAGATGTTTTAAGCGTTCCTCTCAAAATAACCAAGCTGAAGATATGGATATAAATGGAATCCTCTCTGACAGGAAACATTCCGGTCAACATAGAAGTCTACACCAAAGTGTTAAGGTTTCCTCCAGAAATTAACAAACTAAAGAAACTACTTGGGGCATTATCTGACAGTGGAATACACTGTTGTAGGTTTTAAGGGTTCCTCCCAAAAGAAACAAATTGAAGAACCTACATGGGACCCTCTCTGACAGGAAACCCTCTGTTGTAGAGGTCTACATAGAAGCTTTAAGGGTTCCTCCAAAAAATAATAAACAATAAGAATCTTTAGGGGGTTTTTGCTTCTAAGTGTGCAGATTTTGAGTTGAGTTTATCGCACTCAGATTTAAAGTGGAATTGAATGGAGGAAACAGTTTGAAGCAATAATTTAACATAGTGATTCTGATCAATAATGCTTTTTATGTCTTTGTGTGTTAGGCCATCCCAGTTGAAGGACTCACCATGTTCTCTATCTCAAGAGACAAAGGAGATGTTGTGTTGAACGAGGCACTAAATTTCACAGAGAAGAGCACATTTTATCAGCTACTGCTTGCTGCATCTGTGAGTCCATCTTCATCCACGCATGACATTTTGTCCAAGTGTTTCAAGAGTTTTACTGAATAACATGCATTGTGGTCACACATTTGAAGAAGCAATCTGGGTAAAGATGTTAGGACACTGCTGCAAGTAAAAGTACAAGACGAGATGGTTTGCTCCAGTTTGACATGGATGGACTTTTCTGTGCAGAATGTGCTTTTGTTGGTTTCTAAAGAGTATGTAGGTGGACCACTCTTTAACTGAAGAACAAACACTCATAAGCTTCTGAGGAGTTAATTATCGATGAAAATCAGTGGTATAGCATGCTGCCCGTATCTGTATCTGCTTAGCTCCAGAAATGTGTGTCTGTATTTAAATATAAACATGAAGTGGATATGATATAAACCAGAAGCATTTTTTAACCCTATCACTAACTACCCTTTTTTTTTGTTTGCACCTGCCCATTATATTTTCTAACAAATCAAGTTGGTTCTATTGCCCAAAATATAACTCAACCCAGTGCCCTGTGTGAACCTTTCTGGCAAGCTTTCTAAACCAAAAATAGTGCATCTCCTGTTTCATGCTTATTGACATTTGTAGTTTTGATTTGGCGTGGTCTTTAGCCTTGCTAAATATGATCATGGTCTCAATCAAGAGTTTGTAAAAATACTAGTTGTGTTTTTTCTTTTTCCATGCACAAACTTTGGTAAGAAGTAATGTATTTTTCTAGACATTTTTGCCTAATCACTGGCACAATGCACAAATGAAGTCATCTAGTTAAAGTAAAAGCTTGGCCTAAAACAAAAGTCAGTCTTTGCAACTGGCTGAATGGCTATAGACTGTTTATATAGGTGTGTGTGTGTGTGTGTGTGTGTGTGTGTGTGTGTGTGTGTGTGTGTGATTGGGAACAGATGTGCATGATTAGAAGTCAGGTGGCTTGTAAGTGAGCGAGTGATGGGAATTGCAGTCTGTGGTGGCCATGTTTGTTATTCACAGGGCATTCTGGGAACTGGAGTTCTGCACTAATTCTGGTGACAGATATCTACTAGTTAGGTTTTTAGCATAAAAAGTCTCACTATCAGGTTAGCATATAGACATCATGTTAATCCAGCTCCTTAAGTATTGACTTGTTTATCATTTCAGGATGGCGGTGGACCACTTTACGAAAATCCCAACTACGTTCAGTCCTCCAACATCACTGCCTTCATCACAATAGTTGATGTAGCAGATATCGATCCTCAGTTCCTAAATCTCCCAAACACAGCTCTTGTGAAGGAGCATTCGCCGATTGTACGTATCACAATTTTTTCTGTTAGTGCTTGTAAATGGATACACAGAATTTGATAGATGTTCTTCAATCTACTTTTTTAGTTTGCTAGCTTTGCTTTTATTGTTAAGGGTCTAAAATATGTAAACCAGTATAGATTTTATTTCATTGTAAATTAACTACTCTGCATTGTTTTGTTTTGTTTTTTCATGAATGCATGTGCTGTTGTCTGAACCTTTTGTCCTTGTGCATTATTAGCAAGTTTTTTTTTCTATATTGAAGATGGAATTTTGTTTACAAACTATATAAATATAAATAATTGTGCTTTTAAACCCGTTTATGTCACAAGCAGAGAATGTGATTATTTTCCTTTTCCAGGGAACATCTGTGTTCAAGGCTGTAGCCAGAGATCCAGACACAGGGATCAACTACGCCATCAGTTACACCATTGATGGTGAAATAATTTTAACTTTAGTATATAAACAACTCTTTTTGAAACTTAGTTATAAACAATTTATGTTTTTTATCGGTGGCAGATGGCATAGTGGTACAGGGTGTAAGGAATAGGTTGCAGAGACAGAGAGGTTGTAGATATTAGAGTAACAAAATAACACTATTTTTTGTAATAATAATAATAATAATAATAATAATAATAATAATAATGAGCATTGAGATTTGCGTTCTGTTTGCAGAGTAGATTGGGAACTAAAAACTTTTCTTTTTTTCTTTTTTTTTTTTTTCCACAGACTCCAGTGTGAACGGTCTGTTCCAAATAGACTCCGATACTGGTGTTGTTTCTGTCATGGCTGAAATTGACCGTGAGGCCTTACTGGACAGTAGTGGTGCTTCTGTGAGACTCATTGTGAAGGTAACAGTCATACCCACTGTATATAAACACCACTGTAGCTGCAGTGCTTTACATTTATTCACTGTTCACTATGATTTATAAGCTTTTAATGTTTAAAAGTGTGTCTTGATCATAGCTATCAACAACAACAACAACAATAACATTAACAACAATGATAACAATAATAACTACATTAATAATACTAAAAATAACTGTCATAGAAGACACATTACGTTTAGGGCATTTGGCAGATGCCCTTATCCAGAGTGACTTACATTTATCTCATTTATACAACTGAACAGTTGTGGGTTAAGGGCCTTGGTCAAAGGCCCAGCAATTGCAGCTTGGCAGTGCTGGGGTTTGAACTCATAGACTACCGCTACTCTTGCAACCAGTCAATGTTTAATGTCTTAAACATTGCAGGAATTCTAATGAGTTAGAACAATTTATTTGTATTTAAATTAATGAATTTAGCTCAGTGGTTGTGTTACTCCACTCAATTCCTTACACTCTTTATATTTTTCCAAGGCCACTGAAGCTGGCTTGAATGTGAATGGCATCCATGCGAGCACCACATCTACGCTCGATATCCAGATTGATGATGTGAATGACCAACCGCCGATGTTTTACAACTGCGCAGGGACAGAGTGCATACAGACAAACGACTTCAGCGGCGAAGTGGACGAGCATGCATCTGTCGGTCTGTCCATCACAGGATTAAACATGATTGTCAAAGATAAAGATGCGGTGAGATGAAGCTCATTTTCAGTCTTATAAGAACAGACTGCAGGATGTACCAGTAACCCAGACTACCTAAAGCAATACAAATGTAATTTGGTTTAAAGCACTCTACAAAACCTATCCTCATCCGAATGATGATTAATGGAAATATGAGATGGAATGGGACAGCTATTAATATCAACGTTTTGGTTCAGATCCACTAACATTCTTTGTATATGGGTGCCCTTTGTAATATAATGCATAACTGAAACACTTAATGGCACTGATTCTAGCTAAATGTTCAGAAGTACTTGGATACAATTATTTTTTTTTTTATTAGATTTTTATATTATGGTTTCAGGGCGAGAACAGCCGTTTCCTGCTCCGCCTTGAGGGACCGAATAAGGATGCGTTTTCTGTCTCACCTATAAATGACATGTCGGAACGAGCTGTGCTGATCCTGATCAAAAACCCAGCTGCTGTCGACTACGAGAAAACCAAAACCATGACTGTGCAGGTGGAAGTGTAAACATGTGCAGTGGATTAGAGCAGCATGATATAGAATTTGTTGTAAAGCGTTATAAGTGTATTCACTTATAACTGTTTACAGTTTTTGTTTTATTGTTGCTAGGAAACAGACTTTGTCAAGCAGTATTATGGTGGTGATAGCTCAGGGATCCTATCTTCTACCCATTTATCTTCTAGATAGTTTACAAACAAAAAAGTCAGCAAGTTGGTTAATAAATATAAAATTCCAATTATTGTGTAATGAAATAAAATGTAACATTATCTACATTAACAATAGCATTTATCTAGCACTCATATCTGTCTAGCATGCTTTCTACAAGTCTTACAAGATTGAAATTCACTGATTAGGAACTGAAAGGGATGCTTTGGTTTATTCAGGTGGTGGCCACAGATGCCAGCAAACCTGAGTTTGTGTCGACAGCTACAGTCACCATTAAAGTCAACGACATCAATGATAACATCCCAGTATTTGAAAAAGATGCTTATAATTTAGCTGTTCCAGAGCACTGCAAAAATGGCATCATCTTGGAAACCATTACGGTATGTGTAGGGTTTAGCCTAATTTAGTCTCAGTTTGATGTACTATAAATTTGGGCTTGGTCTCAGTTTGGGCTTAGTACCAGTTTGGGTTTAGTCCTGGTTTGAGCACAGTCTCAGTTTGGATTACTAAAAGTTCGGGCTTAGTACCAATTTGGGTTTAGTCCCGGTGTGAGCTTAGTCTCAGTTTGGGTTTAGTGCCAGTTTAAGACTGGTCCCAGTTTAGGTTTAGTCTCAGGTTGGATTACTACACATTTTGGCTTAATGTTTGAGCTCTGTCTCAGTTTAGGTTAGTCTTAGTTTGGGCTAGTATAAGTTTGGGTGTAGTGCCAGATTAGGTTTGCTGTCAGTTTGGGTTTAGTCTCAGTTTGGGTTCAGTCTCAGTTTGGGCTTGGTATCAGTTTGAACTTAGTCCCAGTTTGGGTTTAGTCCCAGTTTGGGCTTAGTTTCAGTTCTCAGTTTGGGTTTGGTTTCTTAGTCTCAATTAAAACCTAGTCTTTGTTTGAGCTTGGAATCAGTTTAGGCTTAATCTCAGTTTGGGCTTAGTCTCAATTTGGGTTTGGTCTCTTGTGGCCTGTTCACACCGGGATGTTTTTCGTAGCGTGTTAAACAGTCCATTTTACAACCCGTTTTTTGTGTTCACACCCAGGCGTTAAACCCGAGCGACGCGCTGAATGAAAGTATAAATTCACTTCCTGACATTAGATGGCGCTTATTGAAAAGCATAAATACCCCGGTACACAAATTGGCGCTGCACAACCTTCCGTTTCTGACACCGGCTTTTCACTGAGAAGAAGAAGACAGCCAGTATTTACTTTAAGCTGTTCACACACTTTTTGCAAACTCGCTAAAGCACATATACACTTTTGTGAAACGTAAGGTCTTTGGTGATTTTGGCCACTGCAACAAATACTTCTTTAAATCCTTAAAGATCTCATTTTAAACAGTATACTCTTTTAAATAAGTAATCTTTTTTTTTTTTTGGTTGGGGTTTAAGGCAACTATTGTGCCCAAAAATGTTAATGTTCCTGCAAACTGATGCAGTGTTGACTATGAGTAATCTGTTTTTTTGTGATCAATATGATAATACAACAACACAGTAATGGGGCACTTAGCTATTTGAAAAAGAGGTCAAGAATACTTATATGCATATATATGCCAGGTGTAAATTAAATACAATTGACTATCAATCAGCAGATTATCATTTGCAGGGAAGAGACAAACAATGCAATTTACTGTAGAAAACAACACTGAAAGAATCAAATGGATCACTTAGAATATATGCTCGCATTTCAGTGTCGTCAAAAAAAAAAAAATAGCCACAACGTAATAAATACACTTATATAGTGTTTAGTGTGTAATTCTGAATCTGGTGCTTTCAAAGGACACCTTGTTTATGTGTGTAGGCAGAAGGATTTATTAGCACTGAGCATTTATTTCGGGTATGTCACTTATGCACTCTCACTAAAATGGTGGGTTCTTGCATCTTCTTCGTCTTCTTGTTTCGGCTTCTTCTTCATCAGTAAGACAGTTTTGTACTCGAGCGCCATCAAGTCGTACTTTTATGTAACTTCAGCAGCTCCAGGCACGTGAACAAAAGCGCAAATCTCATTGGTCGGCCAGTTTTTAATGTGGCGCGTCAAAAAAAAAACACCTTTCGACGTTAAAAACATTTGACGCTTTGACTCCATGTGTTTTATGCCTGGGTGTGAATGTGCTGAATGACAGCCACTGGTGCGTTAAACAGACCGTTTTTCGCGCTGAAAAAATCGTCCTGGTGTGAACAGGGCTTTAGTCTCAATTAAAACGTAGTCTTGGTTTGGGCTTGGAATCAGTTTAGGCTTAATCTCAATTTGGTCTTAGTCTTAGTTTGGATGTGGTATCACTTACTTTGGTCTTAATCTCAGTCTGTGAATCTGCCTTAACTAACTTTTTTAAATAATTTTTTGTGTCCTTCAGGCGACAGACATGGACGAGCTGGACAATGGCCTCCTCACCTACAAACTGCTCCCTGATAGCATGTATGTACTGTAAATGTGTCAGACATTGTATTTCAGATCCAGTTTGTCAGACATGATATACCTCTGTGTCCGATCAGATTAGTCTCAACCTAATAATCAAATCTGTCATTCTTAAAATGTAACACTTTGTGCATAATTTGCTTCTTGGTGCACAATTTGGAAATGTAATGTAACAGTTACATAACCTTATAAGCATGACATATTCGCTGTTACTACTTTCAGTCAGATGTGTGTGTGTATTTAGTGAACAAGTTTCACAACACCACCACTTGTGTTAGTTCTTGGCATTATGAACTTGGTGATTTTCATATGTTACGATGAATTTAAAAGGCCATTATACCACATTGAATTCTGAATTAGGAGTTGATTCATTTTCTATAACAGCAGCCCATTTTAATACATTACTGTCTCCTTAGTGGGAATCATCCCATCTTATTATTTCCTTTCCTTTGCTTGCCTTTCACAGACTGCCTCTTTTTGATGTCTTCTCAAACAATGGGTCCGTTTATGTGAAAAATGGAAAAGAGCTGGACCGCGAGCGCAAGAACTCATACTCTGCAACGCTGCAGGCTCGAGACTCAGTGGGGAATGTGGGCACCACCGTGTTGGAGATCTCCATTGAGGACATAAATGACCAGACACCGCAGTTTCTCAGAAATCCATATGAGGTCTTCATTCGTGAGAATGAAGTTCTGGATACTACTGTCACTGTGAGAGAAAATATCATTCAAACACACTCTCATTAAAGCATTTGAGACTGGTCAGGATGATCATAGCACATAAGTAAATATTTTTACTACACTACATTAAACAGTAAGGTTAAAGTTCACCACGTACCATAACCAGAGCTTGCCATGAGCCTTGAGGTTTTTTTCTGTGGGTAGACTTGCTCTTGATTGAGTCATATTAATTTGTGGACATACAGTCCCCTACTATTGGAACAGCAAGGCCAAATTATTTGTTTTTGCTGTAAACTGAAGACATGAGATGAATATGAGAAGATGAATATGAAAAGATAGTTTAGAATTTCATCTTTTATTTCCTTGTACTTATATAGAGATGTGTTAAAAACATAGAACAAAGCACATTTTGTATCAGACCACCCAATTTGTAGGCGACCAAAAATATTGTAACATGAGACTGACAGGTGTTTCTTGTTACCCAGGTAAGATTTTTAAAAACATAAATTATGGATTGTTTAAACAATAAATAGTTCAGAACACCTACTCTTGGTTTTAGCCTTCGTGAAGACTGCATTTGTTGTTAAAACGGATAAGCCAACATGAAAATAAGAGAGCTGACTACGGTAGAAATGCAAGCCATTTTGAAGCTGAGAAAAGAGGGAAAATCAAGGAGAGTCATTGCACAAACACTGGGCATAGCCAATACAACAGTTTGGAATGTAGGGAAAAGAAGGAACCACTGGTGTAGTGAGCAACAGACACCAAATGGGTTGGCCAAGGAAAATAACAGCAGCTGATGACAGAAATATTGTGGGAGCTGTGAACCCCAACCCCCCCCCCCAATAAATACATAAATAAATAAATAAACGTCAGTGACATCACCAACCACCTCCACAGGGCAGAATCAACTGTTTTAAGAAGACTTCGAGAGCAGAAATATAGAAGCCATACCATAAGATGCAAATCACTCAATACGCAGTAATAATCAGAAAGCCAGATTGGAATTGGCAAAGAAATACAGAAATGTGGCACAAAAAGCTCTGGAACCAAGATTAACTGCAACCAAAGTGATGGAAATGCCAAAGTGTGGAGAAACAAAGGATCTGCTCATGAGCTAAATTATACAAGCTCATCTGTGAAACCTGGTGGAGGTAGTGTCATGGCTTGGGCTTACATAACTGCTTCTGGAACAGACTCACTGAACTTTATTGATGATGTAACCCATGAAGGGAGCAACAGAATGAATTCAGAAGTTTACAGGAACATTTCTTAGTCAATTTACAGAGAAATGCATCCAAATGAACTGGGAGAAACTTCATCATGCAGCAAGACAATGATTCAAAACACACTGCCAACTCAACAAACTTCATCAGGGGGAAAAGTGGAAGGTTATACTGGCCAAGTCAATCACCAGACCTTAACCCAGTTGAGATGCATTTCACCTCCTGAAGAGGAGACTGAAGAGAGAAACCCCCCGAAACAAGCAATATCTGATAGAGACTAAAAAAGCCTGGTAAAGCATCACAAAAGAAGAAACCAGCAGTTTGGTTATGTCAGCAAGTCGCAGGTTTGATGCAGCTATTGTATTTGTATCTTCACCCCGCATTTTACGCTCTTAAGTAGAAATTCTGCGAATTGCAAGTTGACTGAGGCACGAAAAACTCTCGACCATGCTAGTAAATCAGCTTACACATTTTTTTCTCCTGGTGTTAACAAGTTTGCACACAGACAAATTTTTAATAAATCATGTCCTCAGACTTCCAGTATTAGTGACTCAGAGAAGTCTGTAAGAATCACACACACACCCCAGATGCAGTAGTTAGAGATTAGATTTTTGTTTTAGAAAATGTAAAAATAGCTTTAAAGCTTTAATGATGTTTGGATCTTTGTTTAGGCTCGAGATGACGACGAGCCAGGTACTCCCAACAGTGAAATCAAGTACAGCATTGTGCCTGGTGAATACAGTAGCAACTTCACGATCGATGAGAACACTGGCAAAATAACAAGCAACGGCCCTCTGGACCGAGAAGACATTGATATCAAGCTGAATGGCGTGATCAAGCTGAACGTGAGAGCCACAGACATGGGCACGCCAGCTCTGTCCTCTTCGGTCGAATTGATCATCAACGTCGATGTGAGTGTTTAGGCCCTTGAGAGTACATACTGTAGATTTACATCTAAAAATGCACGATGATGATATTATATTACTATGATGATACAAGATTCCACATCTTATATTTTAATCCAGGATGTAAATGACAACTCACCTGTGTTCCTGCAATCAGAATACACCTTTCATGTGAATGAAAGCGAAGGAGGCAAGTTTATGTGTGTGCGTGTGCGCGCACTCAGGTTAAATGATTATTATTAAAGCTCTGTAGTTAATGTGTATGGTGTATTTGTGTTTATACAATTAATACTGTTAAAAGTAGTTCTGCATGATGGTAGTCTTATACTATAACACCATCTATATGACAGTTAGTTGAGCGGTGTTACAAGAGTGCTTATATTTAGCATTCTTAGTATACCGCACTGGGACGTTTCATTGTTTATATCACTCTGCTCTGTGTTTGCTACAGCACTGCAATATGTCTTGGCATTCCCTCCAGGATTTCAGAAATTAATGCAAAATCAAGCAAATTCTGCAATATTCTGAGAAACTTGCAATAGTTCAAAATTACTGCAGATTTTCCTCAGATTTGGACCCAGATGCGTCATGTGACGTCATAACAACGTACACTCAGCCAAAGCACATGCGTCAAACATGACTACAGCAAAAAGGTCTCATTTACGAACAAATATCACTATGTAAGACCATGCAAAACAATTTCATACGATTGTGATTTTGCCAATTCAAGTAGTTTTCTGCAAAAAAAGAAGCATAAAAAATTCCAAGTTGCATCACAAATTTTGAAAAAAGACGCATCAAGCATTTTTGACCGCAACAATCAAAAAAACCTATTCGAAATCCTGTATGGATTGTCATGTTGCAACTGTTTCACTAGAGGAAACATGCATGCAAGACAAGACAACATGTAAAAAATTCTGCCACTTTTTGGATAAAAAAAAAAAAAATCATCTTGTACTTGTACCTCCCACAGGCGTCACTGTGGGTTTTGTGTACGCAACCGATGCTGATCAAACCGTGTACAACAACCGCATATCATTCAGCATTAAAGCTGGCAGCGGAGGCACCTTCCTGTGTGTGTCAGAGCCTGATGGTGCAAACTACCGAGGTAAGATCATGGTGGATCCGGATAGCGCGCTGGACTATGAGAGGGAAAACAAGTACAAGTTGACGGTTGAGGCCACAGACCTGAGTGGGAATACTGCTACGTGCACGGTGCATATAGTGGTGGAAGATGTAAATGACACGCCGCCAAATTTCCCCACTGGGATAACGATGAAGGTGGAGGAGAACACACCGGCGGGGAAGGAAATAGGCAAAATTGAAGGGAGCGACTTGGACACGAACCACTCGCTGGTCTACGAGCTTGTTTCCACCTCATGCCACTGCAACCTCACATGGGCTCCGTGTAAGGAGCAGTGGTTCGTTCTTGAGCGCAACGGGGCTGTGGTGACTGCTGAGGGTATAACAATCGATTACGAGGAGTGCACTCAGGTGGAAATGAAGGCTCGAGTGGTGGACCTTTACACGGAGAAGGGCAGGAACAGCACAGAAGGTGAGGAATACACACAAAATGACTAACATTTGCTCATGACGATTTTATCCAGGTTATAGTGGCCTCCATATGTAAACCTTCATAATCTTAATACTTTTTTCGATTGACCAATGATAAAAAATGATTATTTGACAGATATAAACCAGTTTCTAGATGTTGTGCAATCATCTTTACGCTCACTGCCCCATTTAGCACCACAGAGTTATTATTGCACCTATAAGTCAGAAATGGGACGCCAATTTATAGAGGCACATTGGTGCAGGAATTGTTCTGCCCCATGGAAGGGGAGGAGTTAAAAAAGACAGAAAAGACAGTTAATACCAGGATTGCCAGGTTTTGTTTTTTTAAACATCAAATTGGGCTAAGTGTACCTTTTTGGCAAACTTAAAAAAACAACACACAAACAAAAAACAAAAACAAAGAGTGCAGCTCCTATTGGTATCTGTGTTATGCTTACGTAATTTTTTTCATCGTTGTACTATGC
This sequence comes from Ictalurus punctatus, assembly GCF_001660625.3. Taxonomy (NCBI): domain Eukaryota; kingdom Metazoa; phylum Chordata; class Actinopteri; order Siluriformes; family Ictaluridae; genus Ictalurus; species Ictalurus punctatus. The sequence continues at coordinate 17,270,815 of NC_030417.2, read as the reverse complement.
GACTCGTTTTTTATCTTAAATTTTAACCAGTAATTTCAGCAACTTGAATTTTTTCCTTTGCTTTACCAAGTACATCACACAGGTTCCTTTTGGTTTTTGACAGATATTTTCATCTCTTTCAGGTGTTGTCATGATTGATATCATTGACGTGAATGACAATGCACCAGTGTTCATCCCAGTCCAGGATTTTTTTGGTAAATCTTTAAAAAATAAAATAAAATATATGATTGTAATCAAAGTGTGTAACATTGTATTTCTAGTTTGTGGAAATGTTAAAAGTCCTTCAGTAACTAATGTTCCCCATTTAAATGTTTTTTATTATTATTATTTTCAATTTATTACATAATTACATGTTTGAAAGTTACAATAATTATTACTAATGGTTTCTAATAAATACTACAGTTTTACATTTCTATTTCCTTCTTATCTTATACAATATACTTTAAAAATGCTCAGTCAATGAATAAATTCATAAAGAGATGCAAAAGTATTAAAAAATGTTACATATATTTATGTAAAACGTCCATCTTGTAGTCCTGATTTCTGAGAACATTGACCAAGACAAGAGTGTGGCCCGGGTTTATGTGAGTACTTTTGATGCTTTTTAATTTCCATTTAAATTTAGAATTTTACATTAAAATAAACAAATGAGACAAAAATATTATACTTATATTATACTTGGTCATTTATTTTTTTGAGAATGGTGTGACTCCCTTGTGCAGCAATAACTGCAACTAAACATTTCCAGTAGTGATACTACCATCACCATGTTTCACAGATGGGATAAGGTTCTTTCTATGTTTTCCTTTCCCCAAACATAACACTTCTCATTTAAACCAAAAGTTCTATTTTGGTCTCATCTGTCCACAAAACATTTTACCAGTAACCTTCTGTCTTGTCCACGTGATTGTTAGCAAAATGCAGAAGGGCAGAAATGTTCTTTGAAGAGCAGTGGCTTTCTCTTTGCAACCCTGCCATGCACACCATTTTTGTTCAGGGTTCTCCTGATGGGAGAATCATGAACATTAACATTAGCCCATGCGAGAGAGGCTTTTATTTGCTTAGACATTACCCTGGGTTCTTTTGCGACCTCAAGGACTATTACACGTCTTGCTCTTGGAGTGATCTTTGTTGGTCAACCACTCATGGGGAGGAGTAATAATGGTTTTGAATTTCCTCCATTAGTCTGACTGTGGATTGGTGGAGTCCACACTTTTTAGAGATGGTTTTGTGACCTTTTCCAGCTTAATGAGCATCAACAACTATTTTTCTGAGGTCCTCATGATACACTTCCACAAATATGTGTTGTGAATATCACACTTTGATAGATCCATGCTCTTTAAATGAAACAGGGAGCTCACTCACACCTGATTGTCATCCCACTGATTGAAAACACCTGACTAATTTCACCTTAAAATTAACTGCTTATTTTTCTCAATTTTCTCAAAAATTACCAGGTATAATATTTTTGTCTCAATTATTTAAGTAACTCTTTGTTTACTTTTATGGCTTGTGTGAAAATCTGATGATGTTTTAGGTCAAATTTATGTAGATACAGAATATTATAAAGGGTTCACAAACTTTGAAGCACGACTGTATATACCTAGACATTCCAATGCCTAATTCAAGTTATCTTCTTAGAACGGACTTTAAGTCTCGTGTATGACATTATAATAATAAACAGTAACTAGAAATAGACCTTTAGGATTTGCTATATGACTAATGATTAGAGAAATGATCAGGGAGGTTCTGTAATGGCTTGTGACATAAACCACCAGGGTGTTTGTGTGCATATATATGTATACTGTATGTATTTTAATTTTTAACTTCATATTGTTGTTATCTCTCAAAAGGCCAAGGACAGAGATTCGGGAGTCAATAAGGAGATTGTGTTTCAAGTCGTTTTAGTGGAGTTTGCCAGCACCAACCCGAACGACAAGCCAAAGCCGATAAAGCTCATTTTTGACGCCGAGACTGAGCAGCCGGATCCTGAGGGAAACTACAGAGGAGTTATCAAGTAAGGTTATACCACTCCGCTATCACATTCTCAATTCTGATTGGTTAGAAGGTGTTGATTAATTTTCTATAACAACAGCTCTGACTAAAGACAAATCACAGGTTTCTATTAATGCGGGCGGCTGTGGCTCATGTGGTAGAGCAGGTTGTCCAATAATCGCAGGGTTGGCGGTTTGATCCCTGGCTCACATGCCGAAGTGTCCTTGGACAAGACACTGAATCCCATGTTGCTCCTGATGGCATTGGTGTGTGAGTGTGTGTGAATGGGTAATGAGAAACAGTGTAAAGTGCTTTGTAGAACCGCTAAGGTTAAAGAAATACGCTATATAAGTGCCATAATAATTGACCATAATGCACTCATTAACATTTCTATAGGAACAACTTGCCTCACCACACCATCCTGCCATTTATACATTTCTCAAATTTATACATTTCTCAAACAGTACCGTTTTTTTAAAATTACTCCCATTTGGCATAACGGTCACAAAAACTTCAGTGAATATATCTGCCCTGCCGACACATGCCTTATTTTTTGTGCTTGCATTATAATCATGAAAGTTCTTCATTATTATTATTATTATTATTATTATTATTATTATTATTATTATTATTATTATGAGCAACTTTGCTGCAATTTTTATTAACACTGCTGTCCCAGGATCGTTTTTTCCCCAATACTTCTCTTGAAAGTGCTCTGAAATCAAACTAGCTTGCTTTGCCTGGCTCCATCCTGAATATTTAAATGAACAAATCTGTTCATGATGCTGTTTTGTTTCTCAGGTCCACAAATATCCTAGAAGCTGATCAACAGGGGAAGTACTTTGTGACTGTGGCAGCAAATAATGGCATTCTCAGTACAAATGAGACACTGGAGGTAAGCGCCATGACACAATTTAACCATTAGTAAATGGGTTAATGATAGGACCATTAATAGTAGGATCATCAACCTAGGTTAATCGGCTGAATTCTGGAAAACAGCGAATAATATACTTTGAGCTCTTGACTTAAACATATTTCACCAGCGCACATTGAAATGTTTTTATTCAGTCTAGTTTCTGACTTTGTGTTGACGTCTGCCATCTTTCTGTTTACCGAACACAGTGATAAAAACAGTTAGTCTGTGATAAAGATGGCTTAAATCTTTCCAGCTAAATTCCTCACACAGTGAATCTCAAGTAACATGGCCAAAATGTCAGAGCAAATTGCTCCTGCACAGTTACATCATCATCAAAACAGAGAAGAGTGCTTACACACTCTGTACAATGAATCACTCAAGCAATTCTGCATGTCCAAGTTTTTCTGTTTTTATATTATTAATATTTTTTATTTCTTTTTGCAGCTCATCACGGTGGACAAGTCTTACAAAGTCAGCCTCCGATTTGATTCGTCATTAGATGAAGTGAACGAAAACCTCCCATACATCAGAGAGTGAGTGTCAGAGTCAGCGCCTGTTCAGCATATACGCTTCAGCTCATTATCCGTCACTTCAAGTGTAAAGCAAAAAGAGGTAAAATGTTGCTGGTATGGAATGTTTTTCAGGGCCCTGATGGGAGCCACAAAAGCAATGGTGCATATATTTAAAGTGTCAGCCGACACAAGCGACACCACGCAGAGGTAGGATCATGTGAAAATGTAAATAAAGTTCATATGTGCAGTTATCCTGTATATGTCATACTTACAGTATATGTGTAATAAACTTTATTGTTCTTCCTTTTCGGTGTTAAACAAATATATTTATATTGACATTAAATGATCAATCAACTCAGTTTTATCTGATACTTTTTATCCATTTAGAGTTACATTTATATTAGCAAAATGTTACTGTTATTGCCGAAAGCAAATCAAATACACCATGATTCCATTGTATGATACTGATCATTGCCTTACCTTTTTTCCCCCCAGGAAAGTGATGACCATTCTAGAGGTGTACTTCGTGTACCTGAATGGGACAGCCCTCACCTCTGAAGACGTGGGGAGGATCCTGAACTCGCAGGCCGTGTATGAAGAGTACGGCGTCATCTTGCAGCAGCTTGGTCTCACCGGCATTGTAAGAAACAGGAACATGGCTTTTTTTCCATCTTACGTACATGTGGATTATAAATTACAATAGTGTCTTGAACTTTACTTATTCAGGAACTAGACTGTAGTTTATTTACTCTTGTTAATGACTTTTGCAGAGGGCAACCATAGAGACGACAAAAGAAAACAACACAGTGTTGTTCATCATGGTGGGACTCGTGGCAGGGCTCGTGATCGTCCTGATCGTCACCACAACGTCAATGATTTGCATTAGGAAAAAGTAAGGAATCATACATTCATGGGAAAATTACCTTCATCAGTGCAGTGGTTGCTCAGTTGTGCTTAGCGCTTCGGGCCCTTGAGCAAGGCCTTTGAGCCTCAAATGCTCAGATTTCCAAAGAGAAATGGATAATATCGTCTGACTAATGCCATTAGTGTAATGCATCCTGGACGGTTGGTATAAATTATGACCCTTCCTGTCTTTCAATATAAGGTTTCATAATTTATTTATTTATTTATTTTTGCTGTTAACAAATATTTAGAAATTAAGGACTATAATGGAACAAAGCACAACATCACCACCAATGCAGAAATATACACAGAGACTAGGGCTGATTTCTTTCTAGCCCAGACTGTAGATTCATTGACCGTTGTGTCAGTGATTACACAGAGTGACACGCCCCCCGAGATTTGATCTAAATTAGGGCTGATATTTTGTGTCCTACAGTATCCGCAGCTTGATGAAGGCGCATATTAATTTCAGTCGTGGGTGTAATGCATGTGAACAAGGAGGATTATTTACTCTATCATCCTTCCCCCCCCCCCCCCATAATGCCTTTGTAGGAGCAAATAAAAGTAGACTTTGTGTGTGTGTGTAATAGTTTGTCCTAGATCATTATTTACCATTATTTATGCCATCAGTGAGACCTTGTTATATAATCCTTTGCACAGTTATGGCCCACGCTGGAGTTATACTGGTATTTCTGCATGTGACCTTTAATTGACGTTTAACATTTTATTTACATTTCACTTTTCCAGGTACAAGACAAAGCTGAAGGCAGCCAAGGCCATGAACACGGCAGCCATGGCGGCTACTGAGTACCAGAAGGATGGGCCTGTTGTTCCTGGAACCAACAAATACACCAGAGAGGGGTGAGACACACACGCACGCACATTCACATGTGTACACACATGCACACACACACACACACACACACACACACACACTGGATTTAGCCAGCTTGATTTTTGCCAGCAAGATTCTTACCCCATAATAATGATGTGACTGTGTGCTAAGCGTGTTTTTTGTGCTGGTGTTTGTTCTGCAGGGCGAATCCAATCCTCAACCTGAACATTGATACTTCCACAGACCTAGGCTTTGATGAGGAGGCATCTAGTGCAGACAGAGAGAGGTAACAATCAACACACACCACACTTTCTGTATTTTCATACTTACTTAAACCATAATGTATATATAATAATAAACAAACATACATACATATACATATACACATACATATATATATTCACACATGCGCGCACACACAAATACCTAATTTTTATAGCCACAAACCGAGCCCTTCCTCAGCTCCACTTCTGGCTGCTAAGTCCATCAGGAATAAATAAAGTTGTTCTGTTATGTGATTCTGATTGTGTGTATTCGCTCTGTGTGTTTGTAGCCTGAATTCTCTGGATGACAACATGGACATGAATGTGGCTGGCAAGGACAATATGCCAATGATGGTAAAGCAAACAAAAAATAAAAAACAGTAACATTTTACTAACACACAATGTGCATGTAGATAGTGCTGTAAATGATGGATGGATGGATGGATGGACAGAGGGATCAAAGGTAACTTGCTGACTTTGATAGATGGATGGATGGATGGATGGATAAGTGGACAACTGAATGGTTGGGTGAATAGGTGGATGGAAAATGGATAACTAGCTAGCTATAATGGATGGATGGATGGATTGATGAGTGGTTGGCTAGGTGATAAAACCATCTATTCATGAATGCATTTTCTTTTTGCTAGATGATTGAGGAAGAAGAGGAATATAGCGGCAACTCTTCATACATCGAACCGCTGGATGCAGCTTTGGCTCATAGAGGGAAAAAGAAAGGCTCGCAGAGTCCCAGCCTTACCTTTGACAACCCATCTCTCGACACCACAGACCTGTAACACACCATCACTCAGCTCTGAGCTGAAACTGGAAACATCAGCACTCTTCCATCAGCCCTAAAGCCATAAAGCTGGTTCTATAAATTTAACAGTGTACAGTCAGCTCCTGTGGGTTAACATGCAGTTTTGTTTTTCAATACCTCAGGAAATAAGATTAAAAATTAGAGATGAAAGCTTTCTCTTGTGCAAATGTCATAATAATAAAAAGCGTGAATTAATGTTAATGTCACAGAGTTAGTTTTTAAATGTAACAGCCCGATTGGGTGCATACTTTCATTTGACTCGTTTGGAACTGGATTATAGAAATCTGTGATGTTTTCAAAATCTTGTCTTAAAAATCCACAGTGCTGCTCTGTTTTATGTGCAGAAGAGAGAAATTATCATTCCTCCTCCTTTACATTAGCACTGTAAATCACTTTATTATATTTTACACTTATAATTTTACTTGGCTATATCTTTTATGTATGTTTTGATTTGGTGTTGTTTTTTTTTCCTATTACATTTTCTCATGTAACCGGCGAAGGTATCATAATCCTCATTGGAAATAAATATTTATACCACAGTGCCGCTGAATTCTCTTCTCTGATTGGTCAGAAGGCGTTGATGCATTTTCTATAACAGCAGCTCTGACAATAGTTCAACTGCAAATCACAGGTTTCTATTATTGCTCTTGATCTAATTCATTTCTATAGTAACCACTCATTCACAGGGACTTTGCTGATGGACGCAATACATTAATCTAATAATAAACAGATTTCAAAAGAGTGTTGTTGTTTAACAAAGTAAAACGTATAATTGTTGATTTTTGACTGTTGATGGTGGCGTTTACTGTAAGGAGATGTTCATTAAACCTTCATGGACGTAGTCTCTAGTGTCAGCGTTTTGTAGATGTTTTCCACCATGGGAATGTCTTCAGGATAGAAGAGTTTATGGTTTTCTGGTCTCTCAGAAACATGACAAGCTTATGTTTTGTTGTTGTTGTTGTTGTTTTTTCTTTTTACTTATTAATCTCAAGAGAGAGAACAAAAGAGAGGCTGGTAGGACAGGGAATGACTGTTTATAGCTGCTATAACGTAAGTGATAAGTGATAACATAACTTGTTTCATGGATGTTCTACAACATTACATATACAGTCCCCTCCAAAAGTATTGCAAGGCCAGTACATTTGTTTTTCCTATACACTGACATTTGGGTTTGAGATAAGGAAAGATCAGAATTTCAGATGTGTTAAACAACTTAGAACATGGCACCTTTTGTATCAGACCACCAAATTTTTAGGTGAGCAAAAGTATAGAAACATAAGTCTTGAAGTAAATGAAACATCACTTAATATTTGGTTGCATATCCCTTGCTTGCAATAACTGCATTAAGCCTGTGACTCACTGATAGCAATAAATTGTTGGGGTTTTTTTGTGTTGCTTTTCCAGGCTTTTAGCATAGCTTCTTTCAGTTGTTGTTTGTTTCAGGTGGTTTCTCCCTTCAGTCTCCTCTTCAGGAGGTGAAATGCTGCTCAAGTGGATTAAGGTTTGGTGATTGACTTGGCCAGTGTAAAACTTTTCACTCCCCCCCCCTAATGAAGTCCCCTGTTGAGTTGGCAGTGTGTTTTGGATCATTGTCTTGCTGCATGCTGATGTTCCTCCCAATTCATTTGGATGCATTTCTCTGTAAATTGGCAGAAAGAGAATGTTCCTGTAAACTTCTGAATTCAGTCTGCTGCTCCCATCAAGCAGTTTGACTTGTTTTTATCAGAGTTACATCATCAATAAAGATCAGTGAGCCTGCTCCAGAAGCAGTCATGCAAGCACAAGCCATGACACTACCTCCACCAGGTTTCACAGATGAGCTTGTATATTTTGGCTCATGAGCAGATCCTTTCTTTCTCCACACTTTGGCATTTCCATCACTTTGGTTGAGGTTAATCTTGATTCCAGAACTTTTGTGGCTCATTTCTGTATTTCTTTGCTAATTCCAATCTGGTTTTCTGATTCTTACTGCTGATTGAGTGATTTGCATATTATAGTTTGGCCTCTATATTTCTGCTCTCGTAGCCTTCTTCGAACAGTGGTTTGTGAGACCTTCACCCCTGCCCTGTGGAGGTGGTTGGTGATGTCACTGACTGTTGTTTTTGGGATTTTCTTCACAGCTCCCACAATGTTTCTGTCATTAGCTGTTGTTGTTTTCCTTGGACAACCCATCGGTATCTGTTGTCTCAGTACACCAATGGTTCTTTCTTTTTCAGGACATTTCAAATTGTTCTATTGGCTATACCAATGTTTCTGTAATGCCTCTGATTAATTTTCCCTCTTTTCACAGCTAAAAATGGCTTGCTATTCTCAGATAGACAGCTCTCTGATCTTTATGTTGGCTTAACGTTTTTAACAAGAAATGTAGTCATTTGTGAAACTGAACGCTAAAACCAAGAATAGATGTTCAGAGCTATTTATTGTTTAAACAGTCAATCTAACAGGACACACCTGGGTAACAAGAAACACCTGTCAGTAAATATTTTTTATTCAATATTTTTGCTCACCTACAAATTGGGTGGTCTGCTACAAAATGTGTTATGTTCTATGTTGTTTTACATGTCTACATATAAATACCAGGAAACAAAATTTGAAATAATAAAATATCTTCCCATATTTATCTTTTGATCTCAAACCCAAATGTCTTCAATCTAAAGCAAAACAAATAAAATGGCCTTGCCATTTCAATAGTTATGGAGGAGACTGTATATTGCTATATAAACAGTGAAGTGCAAGTGTTTTTAAACCTACATTAAATTTTTAGCACTACACCTACAATTAATTTTCTTCAGCTTCATGTTATTCATTTTATTTGTATATAAAGTGTAAAGTAGGTACTCCCCCCCACACACCTTTTTCCATTTAAAAACCAAGGCAGAGATTTCGACAAGGTTATACAGAAATCGTATTTTGTCAGAATTGTTGTCAAAAGTGAATTCTAATCTTCTTTTGCCTAAATTGAATACATTGCCAATATAAGGGTTTCTTTTCTTTCTTTCTTTCTTTCTTTCTTTCTTTCTTTCTTTCTTTCTTTCTTTCTCTTTTTTGCCTAAACAAACAGTGTGCTCATTTCAAAGTCCACATAATAATAATAATAATAATAATAATAATAATAATAATAATAATAATAATAATAATAATAAATTATTCTGCTTATGTTTTGTCTCTGATAGTAGTAGCTACTACATTTGCTCTTGAAAATCTATTTATAAACGTTGCCTATGGGAAATGGCATAGATAGATAGATAGATAGATAGATAGATAGATAGATAGATAGATAGATAGATAGATTAAATATATGCAATATATGATAATAAAAACGCAGTACTGATCCACGTATTTTGGATGGTTTGCTAAAAACCCAGAGAACTTCATTACCCACCAGGCACCGCTGTTAGTCTGCGGACTACTTCCGGGTCACCTACTTCCGGATTATTTTGTTGTCTACAACTCGTACAGTTTTGCTAGGAAATATTTTTTTCTTAAACGTGTCGCAGTTATGTAGACAGCTTCATAACAGAAGACCAGCAGGCCCTCAATGAGCCGCGTGTGTCCCCGTGAGGAAAGAGTGGACTGTACGGATTTTTTTTCTTATTAATTTATTAATTTATTATTATTTGTGCTAATTAGCTGTTCAGGCTAGGTACAAAACAACGCTTGCTTACAGTAACTGCATGCGACAGTGCTGTGTTTATTATGCACATACGTATTTCATTTCATTACAGAGTTTTAAATGTCGCATTGTAGAGTCCAGACATTAAATAATAATTCAGAAAAGTGAAATGGGACTGTCAGTAGATGATTTAGTTGTAAGTAGCTGTGAATGTGGGTGTTTATTTATTTATTTTTGTCCATTAGGACAGACAAAGAGAGGGAGAGAGACAGAGAATGTGGCAGAGTCTGGGCTTGACTGTGCTGGTCATCGTGGCCACTCTCATCTGCGTGCTGCTCTTCATGCTCTTCGGTAAGACTCTCAGCTCCAGTGCTGTACAAACCTTTTCAGGGGAAATAAGTAGCTAATGCTCAACAGGTCGCGAGAAGTCACCTGGTGACATCACAAACCAGTTAGAATATGAATCATTTGCGTATCAGAACGTGTTGCACGTGGAGGGGAAATTTCCCAAAGACATAGAAGAGAACAGTGTATTAAGGAGTAGAATGGTACAGAACGGTATTGATCAGAATGGGATTATTTCATCAGAATAGAATGATCGACATGTTTGCTTGTATTTACTTATTTGTAAGTTGCTTTGGAAAAACGCATCTGCTAAATGAATAAATGTAAATGATCATATAGGTAAAGCATAGAGTTGATCAGAATATAAGCGAACAGCGTTGTACTGGAACTGGAGAGGAGTATCGAAATACATTAGAATAGTTTGATCAGTATAGAAAACATTTTTGATTCCGTTCTGATAAACTCTATAATATAGTCAGAATAGAATGAAATGGATTTGCAGTAGACTAGAATAGTTTTGTCAGAATGGAATACTTTTTCTCAGAATAGTCAAGAATGAGTTTAATTAAGAATTGAATTGAATAGAGTTGCATCAGAATAGAATAGTTTTGTCAGAGTGGAATACTTTTCTCACAGCAGAGTTTTTCCTCACAGTAGAGAAGAATAGAGTTTTCTCAGAATAGAATACAATAGATTATATCAATGTAGAATGGAATTTTATCGGAATAATACAAAACCATTTTATCAGAATAGAATTTTATCAGAATAGAACAAAACAAAGTTTTATCAGAATAATATGGAATTGTTTATTACGATAGAATATGACAAGAGTTGAATAAAATAGTTCTCTCAGTATACAGTAGAATATAATAGTTATCAGAATATTCGATTTGCATCAGAATAGAAGAGAATAGAATACTTTTGTCAGAATGGAGTACGTTTCTCAGAACAGAGGTTTTTCTCAGAATAG